>NC_081553.1:176427274-176669774 GCF_963082655.1 Stomoxys calcitrans
CATACTCTCTCTTTCTCTCTCTCTCTCTCTAAATCTCTACCATTAACCCACTGACAGATAGACAGCATCAGATTAGGCTTGAGCATTTTTCATAAGAAAGAAATGGTATTCATTTTTTTTTTTTGGTCAACACCAACCGCCCAAGAGAACTAATCCATAAATTTTGATTTGAATGGCTTGAAATAAAATTCGTAAAACTAAAGCCAAAGTGGAAAAGAGCTGCAAAAACCAGACCAATGACCACCAGGTATACAAACAATTGGCCAAAAATTGGCTGGTTAGGCATTTAGTCAGCCAGCCGGGCTACCATAGCAAGCTAATGGCAAACTGCTTCAACAATAGTGAGTGGGGTTTAATACTTGAAAAAAAAATCTAATACTAAAAAATGAATGGACTGTGTAAGAGTCAAACAAAACTACAAAACCAACCCAGAAACTAAGTAATCCGAAAGCTTTTAAAATTATTAAACCAAATCCTGGTACTTTTTTTAACCAGATTTGGTTTTTGTTTTTATATTTGCATGTATATTTCATCAAATACACACCCACAAACACACACACAAACAACAGTGCCATTCTTCCTTGGCCTTATATTTGGACCACAGGATTATTTTTTCGTGTGTTATGAAAACTAGAAAATTGAGATGTGAAATTTGTTACAAAATTCAGTGAAATAGAAAAAATTTGTAAAAATAAAGCACTTTGGATGCGATTTTCTCAATTTGTTGGTGCCAGGCAAAATGGGAAGCCATTTGATATAGATGAGGGATGAAGGAAAAGTTTAACAACAAGGATAGCATTTGGCAAGTTGGTGGGCGTATGACTAGCAATAAGCCGAGGTGAAAAGAAGCTAAGCATGTTTGCAACAAAAATGTTATAACAAATGGGATACGAATTGTGATGCTAAGTTCTCTGGAAGTCTTGATTCTATGTTGAACAAGTCAACGACATAGAAAGGAATCCAGGATTGTAACCTGCAATTATCCTTCTTTAATTCTTAATTTAATGATTATTTTCCAGGTATGTATCCCAATCAAAACATGAGGAACCAAATTAATCACGTTATGCTAGATGGAAGGCATTCATCCTGCGTTTTAAATCTACGATCGATCCGTGCAGCGAATATAGATTCCGATCATTACCTTCTTGCAGCAAAGGTTCGAACCCCTTTGCACATGGCGAGGAAAGTACGATCTGACACTGCACGAAAGCTGGACATTGAAAAGCTGCAAACATAACAGATGTCAGCGGCATACTCCACTCGACTGACCCAACTGCTTGACGAAAGCACTTCTTTTTCCGATGCTATAATGGCGCAGGGGCAAACTATTGCCCACTCCATGGAAAATGCCACGAAATCCGTACTTGGGTACCGGAAGTGTCGAGATGCTACTGAAGCCAAGAATGGGGCATACAGAGCAACCCTGCTATCAGTAGCAACGTTGAAGGAGAGGTATCGGAATAAAAGGAGAGAGGAGAAACATCTATTCCGCAAAAAGAAACAAGTAAAAAGGTGTTAAGTTCGGCCGGGCCGAACTTTGGATACCCACCAACTCGGGTATATATGTAAACCACCTTTCGTCAAAATCCAGTGAAAAATGCATACTTTATGCACCATAACAGCTATATCGAAATATGTTCCGATTTATACCAATAAAATATTGGTCTTTTTAGTATCCATATCTAACAATAAACCGATCTGAACCATATACGATACGAATGTCGAAAAGCCTAACATAAGTCACTGTGTCAAATCTCAGTGAAATTGGCTTATAAATGCGCCTTTTATGGGGCCAAGACTTTAAATCTTGAGAGCAGTCTATATGGCAAGAGTATTCAAATCTGGACCGATTTGGGCCAAGTTTCAGAAAAATGTCGAAGAGCCTTACACAACTCACTGTGCCAAATTTCGGCGAAATCGGACAATAAATGCGCCTTTATGGGGCCAAAACCTTAAATCGAGAGATCGGTCTATATGGTAGCTATATCCAAATCTAAACCGATCTGAGCCAAATTGAAGAAGGGTGTCGAAGGGCCTAACTCAACTCACCGTCCCAAATTTTGCCAAAATAGGACAATAAATGTCCCTTTTATGGGTCCGAAACCTTAAATCGAGAGATCGGTCTATATGGCAACTATATCCAAATCTAAACCGATCTGAGCCTAATTGCAGACATATGTCGATGGACTTAACTTAACTCACTGTTCCGAATTTCGGCGAAATCGGTCAATAAATGCGCCTTTTATGGCCCCAAAACCTTAAATCGATAGATCGGTCTATATGGCAGCTATGTCCAAATCTAAACCGATCTAGGCCAAATTGAAGAAGGATGTCGAAGGGCCTAACACAACACACTGTCCCAAATTTCAGCAAAATCGGACAATAAATGTGGCTTTTATGGGCCTAAGACCCTAAATCGGAGGATCGGTCTAAATGGCAGCTATATCCAAATCTGGACCGATCTGAGCCAAATTAAAGAAGGATGTCGAAGGCCCTTACTCAACTCACTGTCCCAATCTTCGGCGAAATCGAACAAAAGATGAGCCTTTTAGGGGCCCAAAACCTTAAATTGAAAGATTGGTCTATATGGCAGCTATATGCAAATCTTGATCGATCTAAGCCAAATTAAAGAAGGATGTCGAAGGCCCTTACTCAACTCACTGTCCCAATCTTCGGCGAAATCGAACAAAAGATGCGCCTTTTAGGGGCCCAAAACCTTAAATCGAAAGATTGGTCTATATGGCAGCTATATGCAAATCTTGATCGATCTGGGCCAAATTGCAGACATATGTCGATGGGCTTAACTTAACTCACTGTCCCGAATTTCGGCGTCATCGGACAAGAAATGCGCCTTTCATGGGCCCAAAACTTTAAATCGAGAGATCGGTCTTTATGGCAGCTATATCAAAATCTGGACCGAAGACCCTAAATCAGCGGATCGGTCTATATGACAGCTATATCCGAATCTAGACCGATCTGGGCCAACTTGAATAAGGATGTGGGAGGGCCTAACACAACTCATTGTCCTAAATTTTAGCATAATCGGATGATAAATGTGGCTTTTATGGGCCTAAGACCCTAAATCGGCGGATCGATGTATATGGCAGCTATATCCAAATCTGAACCGATCGGAGCCAAATTGAAGAAAAATACCGAAGGGCCTAACACAACCCACTGTCCCAAATTTCAGCAAAATCGGATAATAAATGTGGCTTTCATGGGTCTTAGACCCTAAATCGGAGGATCGGTCTATATGGGGGCTATATCAAGATATAGTCCGATATAGCCCATCTTCGAACTTAGCCTGCTTATGGACAAAAAAAGTATCTGTGCAAAGTTTTAGCTCAATATCTCTATTTTTAAAGACTGTAGCGTGATTTCAACAGACAGACGGATAGACGGATGGACATGGCTACATCGTCTTAGATTTTTACGCTGATCAAGAATAGGGTCGGAAATGGATATTTCGATGTGTTGCAAACGGTATGACAAAATGAATATAACCCCAGCCTATGGTGGAGGGTATAAAAAAGAATTGGAAACACATGAGTGTGAGCGAATTGAGATGTACAGGAGTCAGAATGAAGTCCGGAAATTCTACCAAAGAATTTAACATCAAATCGATGGCTTTGGTGCAGACACATCGTCCTGCAGAGACAAAGAAGGAAATCTGTTAACTGACACAAAACGTGCTGAGGATATGGAAAAAACATTTCACCCAACTGCTAGTGTCCGACGTTGGCGGCGAAGAGGATACCGCGAAACCAATCCCCGATGATGGTATAGAATGTTTACCTCCTAGTCAAAATGAGGTACAATACTGAAGAACAACAAGGCAACAGGAGACGACGGGTTACCCGCTGAACTATTTAAGACCAGAGGTGACACGCATATAAAGCGTATGCATTAGCTTGTCTGTGCAATCTGGCCAGAAGAACGCATACCCGATGATTGGAACCTCAGCATACTATGTCCCGTACACAAGAAAGGAGACAAGATGTAATGTGCCAACTACAGAGGATTAAGTCTCCTCCCCATCGCATACAAGATACTCTCGAGCTAGTGGCCGAAGTTGGTGGCGAAGAGGATATCGCAGAACCAATCCCTGATGATGGTATAGTCAGTCTTAGTACCAAGTAGCAGTGACCCGACTAAAGAACAACAAGGCAGCTGGAGTCGACGGGTTACCCGCTGAACTATTTAAGACCAGAGGCAATACGCTCATAAGGCGTATGCATCAGCTTATCTGCGCAATCTGGGTAGAAGAACGCATACCCGATGATTGGAACCTCAGCATACTATGTCCCGTACACAAGAAAGGAGACAAGATGGAAAGTGTCAACTACAGGGAAAAATGTCTCCTCCCCATCGCATACAAGATACACTCGAGCATACTGTGTGAAAGATTGCAATCTAAAGTCAATGAGATAATTGGGCCCTATCAATGCGGTTTTAGACCTGGTAAGTCCACCCTGGACCAGATATTCACACTGCGCCAAGTCCAGAAAAAGACCCGAGAAGGACAAATCAACACCTACCATCTCTTTGTTGACTACAAAGCCGCTTTCGATACCACTTTACGTTCAAAGGTATTTCAAGCCATGTCTGAGTTTGGTATCCCTGCAAAATTAATAAGACTCTGCAGGATGGACACTTGCTGATACGCGTTCCTCAGTAAGAATGGGAAAAAATCTCTCGGAACCATTTTATACCAAACTAGTTTTCAGACAAGGAGACAGCCTATCGTGTGGTCTCTTTAATACCCTCCTGGAGGAGATTATACGAGATACAGATGTGAATAGATATGGCACACTAATCACAAGAGAACACATGCTACACGCCTATGCCGACGACATCGATATCATAGGTCGGTCCTCGGTAGTAGTAACTGCAGCCTTCGAAAGAATCGAAAGAGAGTCAGTGAAAATGGGTCTGGCAGTAAATGGAGATACGACGAAATGGATGGTTTCAACACTCAAAACGCCTTGTACAACCGAGCAGATAAAGAAAATGGAGAAAGTTGGGAACCACAACTTTGAGACAGTCAGTAACTTTATCTACCTCGGCACCGCCGTAACCGAAACGAATGACACCAGTTTTGAGATTAAGCGAAGAATAATACTGGCAAACAGATGCTACTTTGGACAAGGTAAGCAGTTTAGAAACAAGGCCACCTCTCGACAGACAAAGACTACACTATACAAGACAATGATACTACCCGTGTTGTTATATGGTTCTGAGTCATGGGTACTTGTGAAAGCAGACGAGGGAGTTCTTGGAGTATTTGAGAGAAAGATTCTTCGTAAAATATATGGACCAGTTTGCGTTAATGGATAATATAGGTGACGTATGAAACACGAGCTGTATGACGACGATAGCATAGTCACATGCATCAAAATACAACGGCTGCTTTGGCTAGGTCATGTTGTCAAAATGGATGAAGAAGCTCCAGCAAAGAAGTCTTTTAAAGGCAAACCCAGTGGTACACGCAAACAGGGAAGACCAAAAGTGCTATGGAAAGATCAAGTGGTGGGAGACACCTCGAAACTTGGTGCGCGAGATTATTAAATAAGCGCAGAAGATCGAGGCGCTTGGAACGCTATTCTATGTTCGGCTAGAGGAAAAAATTTTCTGTCATAGCCAATTAAAATAACGTATTGCGAACTTTCCCATTAACCCCTCTATAAGCCTTAAGCCACTCACTTATGTTTAAATTTCCATTGATTGGTCCAATTGTTAGGCTAGACCTGGAATTACATTGGCACATACTTGCAATAGTGTAACAAATTTGTCTATGGCCATACCACAACTCCAGTCTTCAGTTAATGCCTCTAAGCTTTGTTTAAGAAATTTTTCTTCAATTTCAATTAATTTATGAAGCGTAGGAGCGATAAAATCGTATATTTGAAAAAAGAAAAAAAAATATCACATGCTGGCATAGGATTTTTGCCATCACTTCAGTAAAAGTAGAAAATAAGGAAGCGGTGTTGGGAGAGAGAGAGAGAGCAAGGAAAAGTTTTCATTCCAGGCCAACAAGCTAGTCATTCAACAATTCATTTCATTTATGAATTTGTTACGACAAACTAAGTGGGCCACATATTTCTGCCATAATAAATTGTCGTTAAAACACAACAACCATATGGGGGGGGGGGGGGGGGGAGGGGTGTTTGTGGCATAGGTGCAAGATGAAAGACAAAATGGAGCAAATCTAACACATTGTCAAGCAGTGGGTGAATTGGTAATTTTAAGCAATAAATTAAGTTTTGTTTGAGGTTTTTTGTTGGTTGCAGGAAATTCATATTAAAAAATATGTCAGCAAGTGATTTAGTTGATGGGCAAAGAAGAGATTCTACGTGATAGGTCAATAGTTAATATTTTATTTATATTTTACTAGCTGAACCGGGCCCACTCCCCTATGCCTTCTTTAACTCTCTAATAGCTTTTTAGGGTGGGAACACTTCGCTCTGAATGTGGATATTGGATTCGTGCCATTGTAGCTACTGTAGAGCAGAGGTTAGCATGTCCGCCTATGACGCTGAACGCCGGGGTTGGAATCCTGGCAAGACCATCAGTAAAATTTTTCAGCGGTGGTTTTCCCCCTCCTAATGCTGGCAACATTTGTGAGATACTATGCCATGTAGAACTTCTCTCCAAAGAGGTGTAGCACTGGGACACGCCGTTCGGACTCGGCTATAAAAAGGAGGCCCCTTACCATTGAACTTAAAACTTGAAACTGACTGCACTCATTGATATGTGGGAATTTTGCTCCTTAGTAGAATGTTCTTGGCCAAAATTTGCATTTGTATTTGCCATTGTAGCCTATGACGCTGAATGCGTTGGAATCCAGACGAGAACATCGGACAAAGCAGTGGTTAACCTCTTCTAATGCTTGCGACAGTTGCGAGGTACAATGTCATGCATGGTCATTTAAAAAATTTTCCCCAAAGAGAAGTCGCACTGTGCGACGCCGTTCGGACTCGCCTATAAAAAAAGGACCCTTAGTTTAAACTTGAATCGGAAAGCACTCATTGATGTGTGAGAAGTTTGCCCTAGCTCGATTCCTGATGTTTTTAAAGATCAGGGTAATGAGAAGCGCTATTTAAAGGAGGGATGGCACCTCAGTCATTTCGATTCAAATGTGGATATCAAATTCGTGCTGCACTTCCAAATCCCCTTAATTTGGGCCCCATATTGTCATGGTCGGTAAATATGAACCGTTTGGGGGGTGTTTTAGGGCTGGCATTGCCACTAGCACTTTGCACTGAAAATAGATATCAAGTTTGTTCTTTATTCCCAAATATCGCTGATGAGAGCTCCATATTGCCATAGTTCGAAATGAAGTTTAGTTTGAGGTTGCTTTAGGGCGTAACCCAAAACACTTGTCTCCAAAATTGGATATCAAATTTGTTTTCTACTCTCAAATACCTCGCATTTGAGTCCAATATTGTCATAATGGGTCAATTAATCTCCATATTGCCATAGTCGGAAATGAAGTTCAGCTTGAGGGTGCTTTAGGGCGTACCCCAAAACACTTGGCTCCAAAATTGGATATCAAATTTGTTTTCTACTCTCAAATACCTCGCATTTGAGTCCAATATTGTCATAATGGGTCAATTAACCCATTTTACGTATCTTTAGGGTGAAAAGCGCCACCTAGACTTGAACGCAAATTTAAATGTCACATTCGTAATCTACTCCCAAATACCACTCATTTGAGTCCCATAAAGCCATGGTCGGCTTACATGCCCATTTGGGGGTATTTGGGGGTGAGCGACCTCCCATTACTTGGACCTAAGTTTTTATGCCATATTTCCAAACTACGGCCTAACACTTTTCATTTGAGTCCCATATTGACATGAACTTCGAATATGTCTGTTTAGATATGTTTTGGGGTTGGGGCGGCCCGCTGGGTACTTGGACCCAAATTTTAATACCATATTCGTTTTCTTATCTCCAATACCTTTAATTTGATACCCTTATTGTGCTCATCGCACCTCGGATATGGGTGGCGTTTTTGGGGTAAAGGAGAACGTCCGTCTCCATCCGATTTCTAAAACTTATATAGCCTATGTTTCCTTCCAGACAAACATACACAATCTATGACAATTTTAAGAAAATCGGTTCAGTCAAGTATCATATAGTCATAATGGGTCTAATGGCGTTTTTGAAGTGTGCCATGACCCCCTATACTTCGATCGGATTTTATATGCCACATTCGAAATCTTCTGCCTAATATCTTTGATTTGAGGCACATATTGAAATGAACGTCCAATATGTCTGTTTGGGAGAGTTTTGGGGTTGGGGCGGCCCGATGGGTACTTAGACACAAATTTTAATACCATATTCGTATTGTACTCTCCAATACCTTTCACTTGATACCTATATTGTCCCGATCGGTTCACTTTTGATTTTGGGTGGAGTTTTTGGCATAAGGGGGAGTCCGTCCCCCTTCTGATATCAAAAAATTATATAGCCTATGTTTCCTTCCAGACCAACCTACACAATATGCGAGCATTTCAAGAAAAACGGTTCTGTCATTTTTGGGTCTATAGGAACAAACAAACCGAGTCCCATATATCCCTGATTGGCTACTGTGCCCATTTAGGCGTTTTTGTAGGGGTGGAGTGACCCCCTATACTTTGGCATAAATTTGTATGCCAGATTCGTTGTCTACTCCCACATACTATTCATTTGATACCCATATTGTATTTAGCGGCCCACTTTTGATTTTGGATGGTGTTTTTGGGGTAACGGTGGAGGTCCGCCCCTTCCGATATCAATAAGTTATAAAGGCTATTCCTACTTCCTGACCATATTCGTAATCTGCTCCCGAATACCTTTCATTTGAGTCCCATATTGTCATGATCGTCAAATAAACCTATTTTAAGGGGTTTTGAGGCTGGGGCGGCCCCCCAGGTGCTTGGACCCAACTTTTATTATGAAGTTCGTACTCTACTCTTGAATACCTTTCATTTGAATCCCATATTGTCCCGATCAGTTTTGGGTAGTACTTTTGCGGTAAGGGGGAGGGTCCGTCCCCCCTCCCGATATAAAAACTATTTAGCCTCGAAAGCACGCTAACTTTTGAAGGAGTAAAGCTAGCCGCTTGAAATTTTGCACATATACTTCTTATTAGCGTAGGTGGGTTGGGATTGTAAATGGGCCAAATCGGTCCATGTTTTGATATAGCTGCCATATAAACCGATCTTGGGTCTTGACTTCTTGAGCCTCTAGAGGGCGCAATTCTCTTCCGATTTGACTGCAATTTTGCACGTAGTGTTTTGATATCACTTCCAACAACTGTGCGAGGTATGGTTCAAATCGGTTCATAACCTGATATAGCTGCCATATAAACCCATCTTGGGTCTTGACTTCTTGAGCCTCTAGAGGGCGCAATTCTCTTCCGATTTGACTGAAATTTTGCACATAGTGTTTTGATATCACTTCCAAGAACTGTGCCAAATATGGTTCAAATCGGTCTATAACCTGATATAGCTGCCAGATAAACCGACTTTGGATCTTGACTTCTTGAGCCTCTAGAGGGCGCAATTCTCGTCCGATTTGGCACAAATTTTGTGCAACGGCTCCTCCCACGGCCTTCAACATACGTGTGTAATATGGTAAGAATCGATCTATAGCTTGATACAGCTCCCATATAAACCGATCTCCCGATTTCGCTTCTTGAGCCCCGAATCGGACTATAACTTGATATAGCTGCTCCTCCGTCCTTATTCATTATACTTTGTTTGCCTAAAAACAGATACTGCGCAAAGATCTCGACAGATGCGACTATGGTGGAGGGTATATAAGATTCGGTCCGGCCGAACTTAGCACGCTGTTACTTGTTTATTGTATATCACTTCAATCGAAATATCTGCATGACTCCCATTTAGTATGAAAAACTTGCTCTTTTCAAAAAATCCTTTAATTCCCTTGCTCGTGTCATTCATGTGGTGCCTAATTCCTGCACAAAACTATTTTGTTGCTATTGTGCTTATCAAACAAATTATCCTTTATCAAAAAGGATTTAACCAAGCAAATCCTTGACAATTCATACCCCAGAGACCAACCGTTGAATGGCACTATTTAGGCTCTTTCCATGCAATTTTATCAACATTTCTTTTCGCAATGTTGTTGACCGGCATTTTCCACACTTTGATTTGTTAATCTTTTCTAGGGCATTTATGTCAATCACTCTGCCCACATTCATATAGCTGTTGGATTTTCGGGACGATTTTTCTCATCTGTTCACAACTTTATGTTCATTTGCTGTTAATTGTACATCAACAGGCCTGCAGTTGTACAGCGCAACGCAATGCTCAACCAACCAGCACCATCTGTAGTGGGTTTTGGCACATAGATTAGTTTGGCTCCAATCTTCCATGACAAAGGCGAAGAGAGAGAGAGAGAGAGGAGCGAAAAACATACAGACAATTAATGAAATGATAAGCAATAGACAGCATAAGCATAAGAGACAAAACAAAAAAAAACAGGGACTCAACTAAAATGTGGGCAAACATATGGAACGGAAAGTGCTGGGCAAAAAAAAAGGAGGACAACACTACGCTGTGATGAAAGTAGCAGGTTTAATGGAAAATAACTTAAACCGTGCTAAGTTCGGCCGGACCGAATCTTGGCTACCCACCACCATGGATGCCGCTAAAAATTTTATCTTTATTAACTCAGTACGTATTTGAATTATTTTGCAACAATCAAATCGGGGATTGACTGCGGCTTTTATGGTCTCAAGTTGTTTTATGCGGGTATCTGTATTGGAGGCCACCGTAGCGCAGAGGTTAGCATGTCCGTCTATGACGCTGAACGCCTGGTTTCGAATCCTGGCGAGACCATCCGAGACAATTATCAGCGGTGGTTTTCCCCTCCTAGTGCTGGCAACATATGTGAGGTACTATGCCATGTAAAAACTTCCCTCCAAAGGGGTGTCGCACTGCGGCACGCCTTTCCGACTCGGCTATAAAAAGGAGGCCCTTTATCATTGAGCTTAAACTTAAATCGGACTGCACTCATTGATATTTGAGAAGTTTGCCCCTGTTCCTTAGTGGAGTGTTCGTGGGCAAAATTTGCAATTTGCAATCCGTATTTAAGGGGGCTATATCCGTATATAGACCGATTCGGCTCATACCTGGCACGAATGTGGAAGTCAAAACGAAAATCTTTGTCCCCAATTTCGGCCAAATCAGATGACAATTGAGGTTTCGAGGGGTTAAATAAGTCCAATGCAGGAATCGGTTAATTTTTGGGTTAGATCAGTTTATAGACCGATTCGGATCGCACTGACATTGAAAGTCAAAACAGAAGTCTATGCGCAAACTTTATTCCAAATCAGATACAAATTGAGGCTTCTAGGGGGTCAAGAAGTCCATTCCAGAAATCGGTTTATATGGGGGCTATATTAGTTTATAGACCGATTCGGATCATACTTAACACTGATGTTGAAAGTTAAAACAGAAGTCTATTGAGACTTTTGGGTCTAGGTCTATTAAGTCTAATTGCGGCTTCTTGGGGCTAGAGGAGTCAAAACTGGGAATTGGTTTATATGGCTGACTCAGAACATACTCGGCACGAAAGTTGGAATTCAGAACAGAAGTATGTATTTGTGTCAAATTTCAGCCACATCAGATGAAAATTAAGGCATCCAGGGTCTCAATGGGGGCTATATCAGTTTTTAGACCGTTTCGGATCATAATTAATATAGAAGTAAGAACAGAAGTCTTTGTGACAAATTTCAGCCAAATGGGAGGAAAATTGAGGCCTAAAGAGACTCAGGAAGTTTAAACTGGGGATGGGTTTATACTGGAGCTATATCAGTGTATAAACCGATTCAAATCCTACTTCGCAAGGATGCTGGAATTCAGAACACAAGTTCTTGTGCCAACTTTCAACCAAATCGGATGAAAACGTGGCCTCTAGGGGCTTGGGGGAGGACCTTCCGTGCCTTTCCATTGACTACGTCGGTGAGGGGACTATATCCAAATATGAACTGAGTTAACCCATTTGAGATCCCCAACGACCTACATCGGAAGTATGGATGCAACATTTCAACAGGATATCTTCATTCGTTCGACATGTCTACATCGACTCAGATTGTCAAGATGATCAGGAATATATATAGTTTATAGCATCTCTGATCAATAGTTCGAAGTTTTACAAACGGAATGACTAGATTAGTATACCCCCATCCTATGGTGGTGGGTATAAAGAGTAAAAATGCGAGCTGAACGTTAGTTACCCACCACTCTAGATTCTGAAAAATTTTTTGCAAGTGGGTCATGTAAACATCATGAATGAATCATGAATCATGGAAACAAGTTAAAATTTGCTAAGTTCGGCCAGGCCGAATCTTGTATACCCTCCACCACGGATCAGATTTGTCAAGTTCTTTGAATTACTTTTTCAAATATATATGAGCTAAATGCCGTACTAGTCATAGAAAAATATCACCTCCAAAATTTCAGGCAAATTGAGTAATAATTGCGACCTCAAGAGGCTCAGAGTGTCAAATTGGGATATCGGTTTATATGGCAGCTATATCAGGATATGGACTGATTTACACCATACATCGGATAAGAATTACGACCTCTAGAAGTTCAAGAAGTCTAATCGGAAGATCAGTTTATATGGCAGCTATATCATGTTATGGACTGATTTTGACCATACTTAACATAGTTGTTGGAATTCATAACAAAGCACCTCGCGCTAAATTTCAGTCAAATCTGACTAGAATTACGCCCTCTAGAAGCTCAAGAAGTCTAATCGGGAGATCGGTTTATATGGCGGCTATAACAGGTTATGGACCGATTTAGACCATACTATGGACCGATTTAGACATACTGTTAGAAGTCATAGCAAAATAGCTCATGCGAAATTTCAGATAAATTGGATAAGAATTGCGCCCTCTAGAAGCTCAAGAAGTCAAGACTCAATATAGGTTTATAGGGCAGCTATATCAAGACATGGACCGATATGGCCTATTTACAATCCCAACCGACCTACACTATTAAGAAGTATTTGTTTAAAATTACAGCGCCTAGCTTTACTCCTTCGAAAGTTAGCATGCTTTCGACAGACGGATAGCTGCCATATAAACCGATCTGGGATCTTGATTTCTTGAGCCTCTAGAGGGCGCAATTCTCATCCTATTCAAAGCTAGGCCCAGCCGAAATTGTTTCTTAACACTTTCATAAATTGTACTATTGTTCCCTGAATTTGGGTCATATATTGCCACACTTTCAATGTCGTAACAATTGTTTCATTTTGTTTGCAGCAATTACTTGGACCCAATTACACGGTTTGAAGTGCGTGGGATCATGAGGCATTTTTCACTAGTTGTTTGTATCACACCCAATGATATAGATTCTATCTAAACACACCATTATGTTACAATGGTTGCTGAAAAGTGTTGCAACTACCCCAAAACTATTATCAAGTTATCTCTATGGCCCATCTTTAACAAAATGTGAACACAAGTCGAACATTGAAGGAAATTGCTAACGAAAAGCCTAACACGCATTGTGCCGCCCCAAGACTTGCGTAAAATATCAATGTTTTTATTTTTTGTATTTTTTTTTGCGTTTTCAATTAATTTTAATTTTACACATAAAACCACTTTTCTTGGCACTCTGGTGATAGCTAGCAACAGCTAACAAGCCAAAATACAAACAAACAAAACCAGGCAACAGGTTTTTGTTTCTTCTCTCCAAGCATGTCCGTGACTGGAACAACTTCCCCCATAATAAATTGCCAAAAAAAATTAAGGAAAATTGGAAAAAACTTATTTTGGTTGCGTTTTTGTCACTCGCATGAGGTTTAATATTTTGAAAAAAAAAAAACTAAAATTCAGCACTAAAAAAAAGGAGAAATTAGCTACAATGTCTTACATGAAAAATTGAAAGTAGAAAGATAAATTGCAAAGTCCAGATGATAGCCCCGTATTACTCACTAAACCATATTGCCTGCAGTTTAAACTTTTCCCAGTTTTTTTCTCAATTTTTTTTTGAAACCATAACATTTAGATTTGGCTTGATACGCATGGCATATTCCAAAATTAATCACTGTCTCCTAAGAGAGCGCGAGCTGCCTACAAACATTTCACACATGCCTGAGCTATGTTACCATGTCCGTCCGTCCGTCCGTCCATCGGTCCGTTCAGCTACTGGCACATTTAGTCCACAATGATGGTGCAGCCACAGATGTTCATTTCCTAGTAGGCTTTCATTCGTTTTGTGTTGGTGTTGCAGCAGGCTGTCCAGTGACAATTATCTACCCAAGCATTATAGCTACTGTTGCAATCTGCAACGTTGAAGATTTTGTGGAGACATCTCCACGCATGCGTACACCAGATTTCAGCTCCATCATTCTTTCGTTTGCTGGTGATGCATTGAAACTCAATAGAAATTTATTAGCCAGACATGGCTGCTGAAGTTAGTGATGTTTGTGCATGCTGGAGTTATTCAGCGTTTTATTTGTTTAAATGTATTTTAATAGCATTTTTCGTCTGTCTGTCAACCTCTCCATTAGATCGTTGTCGGCCATAGGGGCCAACGCTGTGACAGTGATTGGTTTATTAGTTTAAATTTGTATGGAAAAATAAGGTTTTTAGACAAACAATTGAATAGGCAAAGGAATATAAGTATAGGGTGGCCTATTTAGAGGGTTTTTTAAGCATCCTCATTTCTCAGTTTAAACCGCTTTATTTCTTATTGGGATGCATAAGGTGACCTTGCTATATTCCTCTTTCAATTGCAAAGACTTTACTTTTTTGCTCATCACACAATAACCCTACCCAAAATCTGAAAACAAACTTACAAAGCAAACCCCAAAATCCTATCCTATATCACTATGAACTCATTATACTCCAGCCTTTTGATGGATTTATTTGTACTCTAAATTAAATTCAACAAAATAAATCCGATTTTATGGTAAGATTGTTAGCCAAAGGAAAGTATTGGTATTACTTAAGCTCAATATCCATGACATCATTAGTAGTCTCAAATGTCAAAGATTGACTTCATCAATTTTCAAAAAACAAGGAGGTAATGAAATAGAAATAAATCCCAACATATTACCCAATGAAAATTGTGGCTCATTTTTAAGAAATAGCAAACGAGGGTAAAAAGCAAAATGACTTAAAGAACAAAAAACTAGAAAAACCATACTAAGTTCAACCGAGCGGAACCTTAGGTACACACCGCCTTGGCTTCTGCTTAGTTCAGTTTTCAGTTTTTTTTGAGCAATCAAATCGGGTATTGATTGAGGCTTTTATAGTCTCAAGTAGTCATATGGGAGTATCGGCTAGTATTTATGAAACTATCGGGGTAGGTTTCATTGTGAGTATTGGAGGACACAAATGTTTACGTGTCAAATTTCAGCCAAATTGGGCAAAACCTAAGGCTTCTAGAGCTCAACAAGTCAAACCCGAAAATCGGTCTTTATGGTTAGGTTAGGTTTAAGTGGCAGTCTGCCATCAGATTCACTTAGACGTTTTCGTCCATTGTGATACCACAGGAACCGAAGAAGGAAGATGTCTTTTAGTTTCCACCGTTGAACCCTCCAGATCGCTGTAACAAGCCCAATAACTTTCGAATGTTCAACTCCGCTAAATCAGACAAAATGCAAATTTTGCCCATGAAAATTCCACTTAGGAACAGGGGCAAACTACTCACATATCAATGAGTGCAGTCCGATTTAAGTTTTAAGCTCCTTTTTATAGCCGAGTCCGAACGGCGTGCCGCAGTGCAACACCTCTTTGGCGAGAAGTTTTACATGGCATAGTACTTCACAATGCTGGCAACGCATTAGGAGGGGAAAACTACCGCTGGAAACTTTTTCTGATGGTGTCGCCAGGATTCGAACCCAGGCGTTAAGCGTCATAGGCGGACATGCTAACCTCTGCGCTACGGTGTCCTAAATCAGACAGGTTCTCAAAAAAAAAATGAGAACCTAAAGTAAAACTCGTTCTGACTGATAGTGCGGGACATACACACAGAAGGTGTTCTATAGACTCTTCTTCTTCGATGTCCTCAAAAAAATGCAAATTTTGCCCATGAACATTCCACTAAGGAACAGGGGCAAATTTTTCACACATCAATGAGTGCAGTTCGATTCAAGTTTAAGCTCAATTAAAAGAGGCCTCCTTTTTATAGCCGAGTCCGAACGGCGTGCCGCAGTGCAACACCTCTTTGAAGAGAAGTTTTACATGGCATAGTGCCTCACAAATGTTGCCAGCATTTGGAGGGGAAAACAACGCTGACAAATTTTTTCTGATGGTCTCGCCATGATTCGAACCCAAGCGTTTAGCGTCATAGGCGGACATGCTAACCTCTGCGCTACGGTGGCCTCCTACGATGTCGTCACAGCTTATGCAAAAGTCATTGCAGGCAACCTTCAGTCTGTCAGCATGTTTTCCGATTAGACAATGGCCTGTCATGATGGACACAATGACTGAGACGTCTGTTCTAGCCAGTGACAGCAAAACGGTAGACCTTTTCAAGTTTAGATTAGGCCACATAGTTTTGGAAAGCTCACAGCTTCCACTTTGTGACTATCTACCATTCGTTGTCGTTCGGGAATGGTCTTGAAAACTTAGCTTACATGTCGCTAGAGGCATACCCACAGCTTCCAGTATCCCTGGAATGTGTAGGGTAGTTCCTAGCCTCGCAAGCTCATACGCTTTACTATTCCCTGGAATATCTCTGTGGCAACGGCAACCATAACAGGTTAATTTTGAACTGTTCAGCTATCTCGTTGAGAGATCTGCGACATTTGAGGGTGGGTTTTGTGTTCAGAAATGGCTGTCTGAGAAGATATCTATGCCAATCGTCGTAATGACATTATATCTTAGCCATTCCACCACTTCCTTAATTGCAAGGATCTCTGCTTGATACACACTGCAGTGGCTCATGTGGTGTGTAATCCACGCTGCCTGGAACATCGGATATTGTATCAAGGATAACACAGTGTCCGTAGCCGCCACATGGCCAATGAGAAAGCTCCCTTAACCTCACGGCAGTGGTCGCTGCAATTTGTCTAGCCACAATGTTCATAGGCATAATATGTAGCATTAAATTCAGTGCATCAGATGGTGTCGTCCTCAGTGCAGCTGTGATGTACAAACAAGCCATCCTTTGGATCCGGTTAAGTTTGGAGCGATAGGCGGACTTTTGAAGCGCCGTCCACCAGACCACAACACCATATAGCATTGTAGGTCTTACATCTGCAGTATATACCCAATGTATGACACGCTGTCTAAACCCCCAATGGCTCTCTTGTGTCATGCATTGGGTATATACTGCAGTTGTAAGACCTATTATGCTATATGGTGTTGTGGTCTGGTGGACGGCGCTTCAAAAGTCCACCTACCTCTCAATACTTAACCGGATCCAAAGAATGGCTTGTTTGTGCATCATAGCCGCACTGAGGACGACACCATCAGATGCACTGAATTTAGTGCTACATCTTATGCCTCTGGACATTGTTGCTAGACAAATTGCAGCGACCACTGCCGTGAGGTTAAGGGAGCTTTCTCATTGCTCTGGGAAACATTTCCCTTACCGCAATTGCTACATCATTTTCGATTTTTGTCGACCGGTGTGCGTTGTTATAATACTTCTAAAGGGTAAGGATCCGAGTCAGCTTTACAGAAAGGTCAAAAGGGTCTTGAAGATGACATATGACTGGGTTAGACCCAGGGGTCTCAATGCTTACTCAGAGAAGACTGTAATCTTCCTGCTCAAGACTAAAACGAGGGAGGACCAATATGACGCACCATGTTTTTTCAACAGAACGTGGTGCGTCAAATGTCAAATACTTAGGAGTAATCTTGAACAGGAAACTGAAACATTCAGGTGCGTTTCGAGAAGTTTCACAGATGTTGGTCACTTTATAGATAGACAGTAGGCTCGAAATGGGACCGAAATCCTAGGAAGGATAGTCTATCGACTCTACAGCAGAGTGATTAGACCAATACCTTCTTAATAGTTTGGTAGACTGCGATGGAGAAAAAGTGCAACGTAAGGATAATGCAACAGGTTCAGAAAGCATGTTGTCTTGACATAGGCGGGGCGAAGAGGACCACGCCCACTAGGGCACTGGAGACTATTCTAGACATCCGATAGACATACAGACTAAGTGTGAGGCAGTCACTGCGGCTATGGGTGAATGGATAGGGGATGGGAGTTTTTAAAAATAGAGATATTGAGCTGAAACTTTTGCTGAAATTCAGGACAGTGAGTTGTGTAAGGCCCTTCCATATCAATCTTCAATTTGGCTCAGATCGGTCCAGATTTGGATATAGCTGCCATATAGACTGATCTCCCGATTTAAGGTTTTGGACCCATAAAAAGCGCATTTATTGTCCGATGGCGCCGAAATTTGGGATAGTGAGTTGTGTTTGGCCGCTGGACATTCTTCTTCAATTTGGACTCGATCGGTAAAGATTTGGATATAGCTGCCATATAGACTGATCTCTCGATTTAAGGTTTTGGACCCATAAAAAGCGCAATTATTGTACGATTTCGCCGAAATTTGAGACAGTGAGTTGTGTTAGACCCTTCGACATCCTTCTTCGATTTGGGCTCGATCGGTACAGATTTAGATATAGCTGCCATATAGACCGATCATTCGATTTAAGGTTTTGGTCCCACAAAAGGCGCATTTATTGTACGATTTCGCCGAAATTTGAGACAGTGAGTTGTGTTAGGTCCTTCGACATCCTTCTTCGATTTGGGCCAGATCGGTCCAAATAGACCGATCTCTCGATTTAAGGTCTTGGGCCTATAAAAGGTACATTTATTGTTCGATGGCGCCGAAATTTGGGACAGTGAGTTGTGTTAGGCCGCTGGACATCCTTCTTTAATTTGGGCTCGATCGGTCCAGATTTGGATATAGCTGCCATATAGACCGATCTCTCGATTTAAGGTTTTGGGTTTATAAAAGGCGCATTTATAGTCCGATGTCGCCGAAATTTGGGACAGTGAATTGTGTTAGAACGGTGGACATCCTTCTTTAATTTGGCCTCGATCGGCCCAGATATGGATACAGCTGCCATATAGACCGAACTCTCGATTTAAGGTTTTGGGATCATAAAAGGCACATTTATTGTCCGATGGCGCCGAAATTTGGGGCAGTGAGTTGTGTTAAGCCCTTCAAAAACTTTCTGCATCGGTAGATCTGGACCAAATTTGGATATCCACCGAGGTGGTGGGTATCCAAAGGTCGGCTCGGCCGAACTTAACTCCTTTTTAATTGTATTTTTATACCCTCCACCATAAGATGGGGGGTATACTAATTTCGTCATTCTGTTTGTAACTACTCGAAATATTCGTCTGAGACCCCATAAAGTATATATATTCTTGATCGTCGTGAAATTTTATGTCGATCTAGCCATGTCCGTCCGTCTGTCCGTCCGTCCGTCCGTCCGTCCGTCCGTCCGTCCGTCCGTCCGTCTGTCTGTCGAAAGCACGCTAACTTCCGAAGGAGTAAAGCTAGCCGCTTGAAATTTTGCACAAATACTTCTTATTAGTGTAGGTCGGTTGGTAAT
Organism: Stomoxys calcitrans; assembly: GCF_963082655.1. Classification (NCBI taxonomy): domain Eukaryota; kingdom Metazoa; phylum Arthropoda; class Insecta; order Diptera; family Muscidae; genus Stomoxys; species Stomoxys calcitrans. The sequence goes on from NC_081553.1 coordinate 176,446,833, forward strand.
GTAAATGGGCCATATCGGTCCATGTTTTGATATAGCTGCCATACAAACCGATCTTGGGTCTTGACTTCTTGAGCCTCTAGAGTGCGCAATTCTTATCCGAATGGAATGAATTTTTGCACGACGTATTTTGTTATGATATTCAACAACTGTGCCAAGTATAGTTCAAATCGGTCCATAACCTGATATAGCTGCCATATAAACCGATCTTGGGTCTTGACTCCTTGAGCCTCTAGCGTGCGCAATTCTTACCCGATCAGAATGAAATTTTGCACGTCGTGTTTTGTTATTATATCCAACAACTGTGCCAAGTATGGTTCAAATCGGCCCATAACCTGATATAGCTGCCATATAAACCGATCTTGGGTCTTGACTTCTTGAGCCTCTAGAGGGCCCAATTCTTATCCGAATGGAATGGAATTTCGCACGACGTGTTTTGTTATGATATCCAACAACTGTGCCAAGTATGGTTTAAATCGGTCCATAACCTGATATAGCTGCCATATAAACCGATCTTGGGTCTTGACTTCTTGAGCCTCTAGAGGGCACAATTCTTATCCGATTTGAATGAATTTTTGCACGAAGTATTTCGTTATAATATCCAACAACAGTGCCAAGTATGGTTGAAATCGGTCCATAACCTGATATAGCTGTCATATAAACTGATCTGGGGATTTGACTTCTTGAGCTTTTAGATGGCGCAATTCCTATCCGATTTGGCTGAAATTTTGCATGACGTATTTTATTTTTACTTTCAACAACTGTGTCAAATAAGGTTCAAATCGGTTCATAACCTGATATAGCTGCCATATAAACCGATCTGGGATCTTGACTTCTTGACCCCTAGAGGTCGCAATTATTATCCGATATGCCAGAAATTTTGTACGACGGATCCTCTCATGACCATCAACAAACGTGTTTATAATGGTCTGAATCGTTCTATAGCCCGATACAGATCCCATATAAATCGTTCTCTCTATTTTACTTCGTGAGCCCCAATGGACGCAATTCTTATACGAATTGGCTGAAATTTTACACAGGTCTCCAACATATAATTTAATTGTGGTCCGAACCGGACCATATCTTGATATCGTTTTAATAGCAGAGGAACTCTTTTCTTATATCCTTTTTTGCCTAAGAAGAGATGCCAGGAAAGAACTCGACAAATGCGATCCATGGTGGAGGGTATATAAGATTCGGCCCGGCCGAACTTAGCACGTTTTTACTTGTTTTTTTGCTAAATTCAATTTGAGTTTATTTATGAGGTATGAATGCTTGTTTCACTGTATCTATTATTTTATAAATTCTATGGTCCCTCTCTTATTTTTTCTACCTTTCGGTTAGTTAGGTCATTTAGCTGTTTCAAGAATCTAGTCCAATCTTAACTACACCCCTCAAATTTGTGTATAAATCACTTTTATTGCTCCACCTTTTTTTTGTGTGTGCTGTACTCTATTTTCAAATTGTTGTCTAGATTGGTATTTAAGCTTTCTTATCTATCGTGAGTCGAGCAGGAAGGGGGCCCAGTGTTTTGGCTTGATGATTGTGATCAAATTCCTCTACAACCACCACAAATTTCAGCGAATTGTCTCATTCAGATGATGGGACAACAGCTTGCATAGAAACTCAAAAAGCCATGAAATAATAGCAGTCAGAATAACAAAAGAAGTTTCACGCACACACACACACACTAAGAGACTTTCCAACATAGAAAATGAAAATTGGACAATCATTCATTTTTAATTTGTTAAAACCCAACAAATTATACATCACTTTCCGGGCTGAATGTAAGAAACTATACATCATGGAGATGGCGTGGCCGTTAAATCATTACGAATAGTAGAGGAGTTGAAACGTCAATGCCGAAACGAAAACGTTTCTCTTCACTTCATACCCATACACTCCAGCTAGGCCAATTACTTTTTGTGTGTATGGTCATGGTCAGGAAAAATATTCGGTGGTGTTGCTGGTATTCGGGGTAAATAATCGACAAGGAATGAAAGAAAATTTCATCCAAATGTTGTTACCTATTTTATGAGGAGACACATTAGAGCCAACACCATTGCCATAGTCATAGCCTCTACGAACAGGCACCACAATCACAGGCAGTCCAGCTCCACCTTTAGTAGCCAGCAGCCAGGCAGGCCGTGTATCCAAGTATGTTTTTATCTTCTAAATACTTGGTATCTGGAGCTGTTTTATTTTTTTTTTTTGTTGCATTAATACATTTAAGTGGGGAAACAATCTCCGTAAATAACATTAATGAAAAAATTAAAGTAAAACGTTGACGATAACCTGCGGGTATCTTAAATACTACTAACATGCCAAGCTTTTGGTGGGGGGAAGTTAAAAAAGTTGAGAAAAAGAAGATTTTTAAAGAAGATTTCAAGAAGATATATAGATACTAGCCAAAAAGACGAGGGAGTACTTGGAGTGCTTGAGGGAAATTCATCAAATATAACGGAGTATAGTAATGTGGTGCGAACCTTAAGCTGTATGGGCTCTATGATGGAATTGATAAGGCAAAATCGTAATTTGATTGTAGCAAAACGGCTAGACATTTTCGTGGCCAATGTGAACGTTCTTTAAGTCATTGTGCAAAAATTCAGCCAAATCGGATAATAATTGTGCCCTGTAGAGGCTCAAGGAGTATAATTGCGAGATCGGTTTATATGGGAGCTATATCAGGTTATGAACCTATTAGGCCCACAGTTGTTTGAAGTCATAACAAAACACTTCGTGCATAATTTCACTCTAATCGGGTAATAATTGCGCCCTCTAGCGGCTATATCAGGTTATGAACCGATTTAGACCATACTTGGCACAGTTTTAGAAAGTTCGAACAAAACACTTCATGCCAAATTTCAGCCGAATCGGATATTGACTGCGCCCTCTAGCGGCTCAAGAAGTCAAGATCCGAGATTGGTTTATATGGCAGCTGGGGGGATCAAGAAGTCGAATCTGAAGATAGGATTATATGACTGCTATATCAGTTTAAAGACCGATTTGAACTATACTTGACACTCTTGTTAGAGTAAAAAAAAACTTCATGCAAAAATTCAACCATATCGGATAAGAATTAAGAAATCAAATTCGTCGATAGGTTTATATGTGAACAATATCAGGTTATGAACCGATTTGGACCATACTTAGCACGGCTGTTAGAAGTCAAAACTAACTATCTCATGCAAAATTTTTTCAAAATCGTATGAGAATTGCGCCCTCTAGAGGCTTAAGAAGTCAAGATCCGAGATCGGTTTATATGACAGCTATATCAAAATATAGGCTTTATCGGCCCATTTACAATCCCAAGTGACCTACACAAATAGGAAGTATTTGTGCAAAATTTTAATCGCCTAGCTTTCCTGTTTTAAAGGTTGGCGTGCTTTCGACCGACAGACAATGGACAGACAGGCGCATGGTTAAATGGGAAAACTATGGCGGCGATGCTGTCCGAGTTAAAGGCGTGCGCGATTAATGCGTATGTCGCACAGTGGGAGAAAATAAAAAAAGGAAAAATATGCCGTGGGAGGTATCAACGAGATCGTGTGCAAAATGTCAAGGCCCTAGGTTGTCCAAGCGCCTTTTGGCAGGCCCCCAAAAATGGGTCACCTCGGTATTTCGAAAAATTGTTCTTGCTTAATGTGTGGTCCGATTTTTATTCCTACCACCGAAGGATGGGGGTATATCCATTTTGTCATTCCATTTGCAACACATCGTAATAACCGTTTCCGACCTATAAAGACGATCTAGCCATGTCCGTCAGTCTGTATGTTGAAATCACGTTACAGTCTTTCAAAATAGAAGTATTGAGCTGACACTTTGCACAGATCCATTTTTGTCCATAAGCAGGTTAAGTTCAAAGAACTTATCGGACTATATCGAACCATATCTTGATATAGCCCCCATATAGACCGATCCACCGGTTAAGGGTCTTAGGCCCATAAAAGACACATTTATTATCCGATTTTGCTGAAATTTGGGACAGTGAGTTGCGTAAGGCCTTTCAATATCCGTCTTTAATTTCGCCTAGATCGGTCTTGATTTGGATATATTTGCAATATATTTAGACCGATCTCTCGATTTAAGAATTTGGACCCATAAATGGCGCATTTATTGCCTGATTTCGCCGAAATTTGAGACAGTGAGTTGTGTTTGGCCCTGCGATATCCTTCTTCAATTTTGCTTAGATCGGTCCAGATTTGGATATAGCTGCCATATAGACCGATCTCTCGTATTTGAATATTTGGCCCATAAATGGCGCATTTATTGCCCGATTGCGCCCAAATTTGGGACAGTGAGTTGTGTTAGGTCCTTCAACATTATTTTTCAATTTGGGTCAGATCGGTTCAGATTTGGATATAGCTGCTATATAGACCGATATCTCGATTTAAGGATTCGGACCCATAAATGGCGCATTTATTGCCCGATTTCGACGAAATTTAGAACAGTGAGTTGCGTAAGGCCCTTCAATATCCTTCTTTCATTTGGCCTGGATAGGTCCAGATTTGGATATAGCTGCCATATAGACCGATCCGTCGATTTTGGGTCTTAGTGCCATAAAAGCCACATTTATTATCCGATTTGCAAAAATTTGGGACAGTGAGTTCTGTTGGGCCTGTCGACTTTCTTCTTCAATTTGGCTCAGATCGGTCCAGATTTGAATATAGCTGCATATATATACCGATCTCTCGATTTAAGGATTCGGACCCATAAATGGCGCATTTATTGCCCGATTTCGACGAAATTTGAGACAGTGAGTTGTGTAAGGCCCTTCAATATACTTCTTTAATTTGGCCTAGATCGGTCCAGATTTGGATATATTTGCAATATAGACCGATCCCTCGATTTAGGGATTTGGGCCCATAAATGGCCCGATGGCCCGATGTTGCCGAAATTTGAGACAGTGAGTTGTGTTAGGCCCTGCGATATCCTTCTTCCAGATTTGGACCCCAGTTAATTTTCTACTCCCAAATAATTACTGTCCTAATAGTGATTTTTGTCATCAGTCGTCGTTTTCAAAATGAGGAATACGGGCAGGGTGACCCTTAAGAAACTAAACAAATATGACATTTAAAAAATTCCTGGAAACAGTTTTAAAACTTTTTTCCCATCTACATACATGTGTATATAATGCCTCGAAGCTATCACATCACCTTAAACATGAAAAGTTGTTCCAGGAATTCCATTTACAATTTCCTGAATTATTTGTGTCACCCCCTCCTACTGCTCTGTAAAAGTAGTGCTCGTAAAATACCCCCAATGGCAGAAGATGCATGTGTAGCGTATCGAATAAGTCAAAGGCAAGTATCGCATCATCATTGCGCAAGTAACAAACAGCTCATATATCAATCTTCTGCATGTTTGGAAGCTGTATTTTGCCCCTTTCGCTTTTAATTAATTTACTCTAAGCTCGCCAAAGCACACATCCATCTACATAAGGAAGCCTAAAAGCCAAGGGCCAATTCTCCACCAAAAAAAAAAAAAAAACAGTTCAGTGAAATTAGAGATTAATGTCATTCAAATGACATGTGTTTTTGAAATTTTAATGGCATTTTGATGACAACTCATAAATTATGGGTCTCTTCTCACTCACACAAACGCAGCCGATACTCGGAAAATACAACTTGGTGATTATATGGCAAGAAATTTATTTATTTATTTATTTTTAGTAATGTTGTTTTGCTTTCTGTTTTTTGTTTTGATCATAAGTTACGCTTTTCTTGGTTTTTCAAACCGACACCGACACTGACTGTATCATAATCATCATTAGCATCATGATAATGATTTGGTTCAAAATGTGTTACAATCTTCGTTTTTCGGGGAAGGCGAAAAAAACAAATGCCGCCTAAGAGACCATAGGCACGCAAGGGCACTTTTACTGGTTTGTTGCAATAATGCCGCTGTCATGGCTCAAAGGCGCAAGAGTTTATAGCTATTAATGGAAAATCATTAAATTATGCTATTTTGTCATATCACCCCAAATGGCATGACGATAGGTAGGTAGGTGCCTTCACAACATCTATGAATGTGGTGTTGATGTCAGAAGACAGTAAATAAATTTTAAGATTTACATATGAAAATTTATCAAAATGCCGCTTTGCATTGCTACAGCTTTAAATGTTTCAAATGATTTATTTCTAAGGGAGTTTTTCCATGTAAACGTTTTCACTTTCAAGGGACTTTTGTATTCAAAACATCTTTTCTTCTTGGAAAGGCATTTTTTTTGTTTGTTTTCAAAACATTTTTTCTTCTAGGAAATAAATTTTGTTTTTCTTTTTAAATTGGCATTTAAAATATCTTCCTTAAGCAATAGCAAAACTAAGTAGCTGTGAGATTTTTAATAAGATTGTAATTCCTCTGTCAGTGCCTTGCCTTGCGTGGGAACTTTAACTTGAAGAAGTTAAAATTTTTTAAGTAGTGTTTCTTTCTTTGCAGTTAGATTTTCTTGAATTCCAAATAGTTAGGGTTATGCTTGTGGATATATTAAACTGAGATAAAAAATTTATTTTAAAAAGTAGGCTGTACATTCATAGAAGACAGTCTGCTGATATTAGCAAACCTTAAGCAGCTAAATCTGCTGTTAAAGCAAAATGTTTGCCATTTAAGACCAGCAGGCTGCTTGCTAAAAGTCTGTTTGCTGAAAATGTCTGCTGATCAAATTATGTTGGGGTCCTTAGGATGAAAGTGAAATAAAATAAATTGAAATACCATAAAATATAATAAAAAAAAATTAAAAAACCAGTAAGGAAATCTTTGCGCACATATGAGGAGGTAGAATAAAACGCTTCATGCCAAATTTTGTAAGGATGGAACCAAAATTGTGGCTACTACAGCTTTAAAAGAGCATATCGGATGAAAGATATACATGGGAGCTATATTGGGTTGCCCAAAAAGTAATTGCGGATTTTTTAAAAGAAAGTAAATTTTTAATAAAACTTAGAATGAACTTTAATCAAATATATAATTGCCATTTTGTCATCTTCCTGGCAAATTTAGTATTCCACGCTCATAGAACTTCTGGCCTTTATCTGCAAAAAACTGAACCAAGTGCGATTTTATAGCCTCATCATTGCCGAAAGTTTTACCATTTAAGGAGTTCTGCCAAGATCGAAATAAATGGTAGTCTGATGGTGCAAGGTCAGGGCTATATGGTGGATGCATCAAAAGTTGCCAGCCTAGCTCACTCAGTTTTTAGCGAGTGACCAAAGATGTGTGCGGTCTAGCGTTGTCCTGGTGGAATATGACACCTTTACGATTGACCAATTCTGGTCGCTTCTCCTTGATGGCTGTATTCAATTTGTCCAATTGTTGACAGTGAACATCCGAATTAATCGTTTGGTGCCTTGGAAGCAGCTCAAAATATACCCCACCTTCCAATCCCACCAAACAGACAGCATAACCTTCTTTTGGTGGATATCAGCCCTGCAAGTGGTTTGAGCTGGTTCACCATGCTTGGACCATGATCCATTTTTCATCTGATAAACAATCCATTTTTCATCTCCAGTTATGATTCGTTTTAAAAACGGATCGAATTCATTGCGTTTAAGGTGCATATCACAAGCGTTGATTCGGTTTGTTAAATGAATTTCTTTCAATACATGTGGTAACCATATTAAAATTGACGCCAAACAAATAAATGTAGACAAAATTTCGCGCACTTTTTTTCTAAAGCAAGATAAAAGTAACAGCTGATAACTGACAGAAGCATAACGCAATGCAATTACAGAGTCACAAGCAGTTGAAAAAATTTGTCAACGCCGACTATATTACTACTATATTACCGACAATTACTTTTTGGGCTACCCAATATGATTCTATTCTATAGGTCGAGAAGGTCACCAGGGAGCAGAGTTTAAATAGTCCGCCTATAACGCTGAACACCTGGGTTCGAGTCCATGGGAAGAACATCAGAAAAGTTTTCAGCGGTGATTATCCACTCCTAATATTGGTGATATTTGTGAGAAACAAGGCCACGTAAATGCCATAGCAGACATGAAGAAACTTCTACTCAAAGAGGGGCCACTCTGCGATACTTCGTTGAGACTGGGCTATAGGAAGAATGCTCCATATTTCTGAGCATAGACTTAAATTAGGCAGCAATCGTTAATATTTGAGAAATTTGGCCCCTGTTACTTAATGGAATAATTGTGGACAAATTTGCGTTGCATTATATTTACTGATCTCGTAGTTTGGTTTCTTATGCCACCCTATTTTTTATACCCTCCACCAAAGGATGGGGGTATACTAATTTCTGTATGTAACACCTCGAAATATGCGTCTGAGACCCCATAAAGTGTATATATTCTTGATCGTCATGTCATTTTAAGTCGATCTAGCCATGTTCGTCCGTCTGTCAGTCCGTTCGTCTGTCTGTCGAAAGCACGCTAACTTTCGAAGGAGTAAAGCTAGCCGCTTGAAATTTTGCGAAAATACTTCTTAATAGTATAGGTCGGTTGGGATTGTAAATGGGCCAAATTTTGCACGTGATGTTTTGGTATCACTTCCAACAACTGCGCTATGTATGGTTTAAATCGGTTCATGTTTTGATATAGCTGCCATATAAACAGATCTTGGGTCTTGATTTCTTCAGCCTCTAGAGAGCGCAATTCTTATTCGATTGGAATGAAATTTTATGCGACGTGTTTTGTTATGATATCCAACAACTGTGCTAAGTATGGTTCAAATCGGTTCATAACCTGATATAGCTGTCATATAAACCGATCTTGGATCTTGACTTCTTGAGCATCTAGAAGGCGTCCCTCTCGTCCGATTTGACTGAAATTTTGAAGGAGTTGTTTTGTTATGACTTCCAATAGCGGTGTTGAGTACGATTCAAATCGGTTCATAATATGGTATAGCTGTCATATAAACCGATCTTGGATCTTGACTTCTTGAGCCAATAGAGGGCACAATTCTCTTCCGATTTGACTGAAATTTTGCATGAGGTGTTTTCATATTACTTCCAACAACTTTGTTAAGTACGATTCAAATCAGTTCATAATATGGTATAGCTGTCATATAAACCGATCTTGGATCTTGACTTCCTGAGCCAATAGAGTACGCAATTATCATACGATTTGGCTGAAATTTTGCATGAGGTGTTTTGTTACGACTTCCAATAACTGTGATAAGTATGACGGAAATCGGTATATAACCTGATATAGCTGCCATATAAACAGATCTTGGGTTTTGACTTCTTGAGCCTCTAGAGGGCGCTATTCTCATCCGATTTGGAAGAAATTTTGTACAACGGCTTCTCTCATGACCTTCAACATACATGTCTAATATGGTCTGAATCGATCAATAGCTTGATACAACTCCCATATAAACCGATCACCCGATTTTGCTTCTTCTTCTTCAAATGAACTGAAATATTACAGTTCTTCTACAATGTTCAGCATTAATTTATGGTCCGAATCGGACTATAAATTGATATAGCTCCAATAGCATAACAGTTCTTATTCAATATTCTTTGTTTGCCTAAAAAGAGACATTGTCCTGTGAACTTCCCCTTTGCAAGCCATAGTGAAGGGTATAAAATATTTGGCCTGGCAAAACTTTATGCAGATATACTTGTTAAAATTCTTGAAACAATTCAGAATATTGCTTCATTTATAAGCCTTAATTTTATTACCCTATATATATATAGCACCATAAAAGCAAGTCTGTCTTATAGAGAACAATGTGCTGCCTGTCCATTTGCAATGGATGGACGTTTTTTATTCTTAAGCCAATGTAAAATGCGCATTGCATATTTGAACGTTCACATATTTCTCCCTCTTTCTGTACGCTGTCATGTCATTAATTGACAATCATTTCAATTGCTTTGTTGTGAAACAAAAACAACAAAAACAAACAACACAAAAAGGAGATGAGCAAGACAAACAAATAATGAAACGCTTAAACTAAAATTAAAGCATAATTGCGGCCTAATAGAGAATACTACGCTTGATTGACTTAAATAAAGTGTCTGCCTTTATTCGAGTTAAGCCTTTATGGCTCATGAGGCCATAAAACTTGTTTTTTCTGCCTTTTTGTTGTAAAATGAAAACAAACAAAAAATGTAAAATGTTCGAGTTGGGTCGAAATTGTAAAACTTACAACCTTTAGTAAGAATATCCCTTATGGGGTGGGTTTATATGCAGTTTACAATAAATCAACACAAAAAATTTCGCGTGAAAATTCAATAAAATTTGGGGATTTTCTTAAGTCTTAGTAAGTTATAGTTGAACAGTGCATATTGAAAAAAAGACCCCACATTGACATGGTCGGTAAATATGCCCGATTTTGGGGACCTGAAAATATATCAGCAACGTGCTTTATTCTCATATAATTGAATCCCATATTGCCATTTGCCTATAAATTGAATATCAAATTCGTTATCTTATCTCAAATGCCATTCACTTAAACCCCTTATTGAAAAAGCCAGCAAATATGTCCGGTTTGGGGTATGGGCCCTAAAAACTATGAATATCGAGCTCTACTGTCTTGAAGATCCAAATTGTCTTGGTGAGCAAATACGTCCTACTTGCTGGATGTTTAGGTGGTGGGACGTCCCCTAGACATTTGGTCCCGAATGTTGATGTCAGATTCATGGTCTACTCCCAAATACTCTTCATTTGAGCTCCATTTTTCCATAGTGGGAAAACATGACCGGTTTGGTGGGTGTTTTGGGGGATGGAGCGGCCATTCAGTGACTTGGCTTTGAAAATATATACCAGATTCGTGTTCTTCTCTAAAATACCTCTTTTTTGAGCCTCATATTGCAATGATCAGCAAATACTTCCTATTTATGTAGTGTTATGGGGGTGGGGTGGCCCCATAGACACTTTTCCCGAACATTGATATCAGATTCGTGCTTTACTTCCAAAGACCTATCAGTTAAGCCCCATATTGCTATGGCCGTAAATTTTTCTTCTTTGGGGGATGTTTTCGGGGTTGGGGTTGTCCCCCAAACACTTGGTCTCACATTTGGATATCAGATTCGTATTCTACACCCAAATATTAAATAAAAGTTATTTGACTGTAGAGTGTGTAGCCCCATATTGACATGTTCAGTATATAAGTCCTATTTGAGGGGTGTTTTGGGAAAGGGGTGGACCCCCAGAAACTTTGTCCTAAATTTGGATATCAGATTAGTATTTTTCGCAAATACCTTTCATTTGAGTCCCCTATTGTCAAGGTCGGTAAAAATGTCCGATTTAGGGGTGTTTTTGTGGCTGGGGTAGTCCCCCAAACATTTGTTCCAACAATGGGATGCCAGATTCGTATTTTATTTGAGTCCCCTATTGCCATGATCAGTAAATAAGACCTGTTTGTGGGATATTTTGGGGCTGGGGTAGTCCCCCCAGCACATGGTCCTACAATTGGATATCAGAATCGTATTTTTCTTGCAAATACCTTTCATTTGAGTCCCATATTGCCATGGTCAGTAAATAAGTCCTGTTTGTGGGGTGTTTTGGGGAAGGGGTTGACCCCCGGAAACTTGGTCCCACATTTGGATATCAGATTCGTATTTTACTAGCAAATACGTTTCATTTGCGTCCCATATTGCCATGGTCGGTAAATATGTCCGATTAAGGGGTGTTTTGGTGTTTGGATATCAGATTCATTTTCTTATCTTAAATACCTTTCATTTGAGTCCCATATTGTCGTGATTGGTGTATATATATTTGGCAGGTTTAGGGGATGGGGCGCCCCCCTCCCCTCCCCCCTAGGTATCCCATCCGAAATTTAGATACCAAATTTTTGCTTGTAGGTTACTATAAGGGAGCACACAAAATTTCGCTTAATCGCACCACCCATCTTCGAGATTTGGCGTTTCTGAAAATGTGGGTAAGGGGGAGGGTCCGCCCCCCCTTCAGATATCAAAAAATTTAGTACCCTATTTTCACCACGGGATCATTCGGCCGTTTCTGAGTCTATAAGGAACACACAAACAAACAAAATCGGTCCATGTTTTCATATAGCTGCCAAATAAACCGATCTTGGGTTTTGACTTCTTGAGCCTCTGGAGGGCGCAATTCTTACCCGATTGTAAAGAAATTTTGCACGACGTGTTTTGTTATGATATCCAACAACTGTGATAAGTTAAGTTCAAATCGGTCCATGTTTTCATATAGCTGCCAAATAAACCGATCTTGGATCTTGATTTTTTGAGCCTCTAGAGGGCGCAGTTCTTATCCGATTGTAATGAAATTTGACACGACGTGTTTCGCTATGACTTCCAATAACTGTGATAAGTATGGTTCAAATCGGTCCATGTTTTCATAAAGCTGCCAAATAAACCGATCTTGTGTCTTGACTTCTTGAGCCTCTAGAGGGCGCAATTCTTACCCGATTGGAATGAAATTTTATGCGACGTGTTTTGCTATGACTTCCAACAACTATGCTAAGTTAGGTTCAAATCGGTCAATAACCTGATATAGCTGCCATATAAACCGATCTTGAATCTTGACATCTTGAGCCACTAGAGGGCGCAATTCTTATCCGATTTGAAAGAAATTTTGCACGAAGTAGTTTGTTATGATATCCAACAACTGCGCCAAGTATGGTTCAAATCGGTCTATAACCTGATATAGCTGCCATCTAAACCGATCTTGTGTCTTGACTTCTTGAGCCTCTAGAGGGCGCAATTCTTACCTGATTTGAATGAAATTTTACACGACATGTTTCGCTATGACTTCCAACAACTATGCTAAGTTAGGTTCAAATCGGTCAATAACCTGATATAGCTGCCATATAAACCGATCTTGAATCTTGACTCCTAGAGCCACCAGAGGGCGCAATTCTTAGCCGATTGGAATGAAATTTTATACGACGTGTTTCGCTATGACTTCCAACAACTGTACCAAGTATGGTTCAAATCGGTCCATAACCTGATATAGTTGCCATATAAACCCATCTGGGATCTTGACTTCTTAAGCCCCTAGAGGTCGAAATTATTATCCGATTTGCCTGAAATTTTGTACGGCGGATGCTCTCATGACTATCAACATACGTGTTTATTATGGTCTGAATCGGTCTGTAGCCTGATACAACTCCCATATAAATCCATCTCTCTATTTTACTTCTTGAGACCCCAAATTGCGCAATTCTTATTTGAATTGGCTGACATTTTACACAGGTCTCAAACATAAAATTTAACTGTGGTCCGAACCGGACCGTATCTTGATATCGCTCTAATAGCACAGCAAATCTTTTCTTTTATCCTTTTTTTTGCTTAAGAAGAGATGCCGGGAAAAGAACTCGACAAATGTTCCATGGTGGAGGGTATATAAGATTTGGTCCGGCCGAACTTAGCACGCTTTTACTTGTTATATATAAGAAGATTGTTATACAAGATACCTATAAATATGTTGCATATCACTATTTCCATATGTTTCAAATAGAATGACGAGTTTAGTATACCTTTCATCTTTGGAAGATGAATAAAAAATCACAAAACTGTAGTAGGAAACTCATCAATTTGATGAGCATACGTTACAGACATTTCCACATCTTCTTCAATATTAACAAAGAATTGGAACTCTTTTAGCCTTTAGCCCAAAACATAATCTTAAAAAAAAAATTTGTAGCATCAACAAAAAGAATGATTGATTATGACTTAATAAATGCCAAGGAGAAGACAAAACGATTCTTTTTTATTCATGTTTTTTTTTTGTCTGAAAAGAGTTCAGAGCTTTTTGTTTGTTTGTTTCTGCAGAACTTCAAGTCACATTAACTTGGCAATAAGTTGTTTGAATGATGAACTGTTGTGCGCCGCAAAAATAATTCTTAAGAAATGACAACTCTTTGTTTATAAGCAGCTCACCTAAGCAACCCTTCGCTCCTCAACCAGAGTAAAGGCTAACAATTGATATTTATGACTATGTGAACACCTCATCTACGACCATGACAGGCAAGAAGTCAAGAAGAACAACTCTAACAACAGCAACAAAAGAAAAAACAGTCCTGTATTGTATGCAGAATGATAATCGTTGGCGACACTTACATGCATTAAAATGCAATGCAAACTATGTACCCTCCCATAAAATCAACAGAAAATCAAAACTTCATGCAGTACAATTTGGCAGGTAGAATGCAAAGGAACTTAGGAACAAATGGCATTGAGAAATAGCAAAGAAAAACATGGTAAGACAAAGAGATAGCGAAAAATTTTATGATACTAAAATCATGAACATTTGGTCTTAAAAGACTAGCTGGGCAGGGCCCACTCCGCTGCGCACTCTCTTATTTTATCTGAGCCCTATACTGGCACGGCCAAGAAATAAGTCCTGTTTTGAGGGCTGGTACGGCCTTTTCGATATTTCGCCCCAATGTGGATATCATTTTCGTCCTCAACTCTCAATTACCTTTCGTTTGGGCCTTATATTGCTGTGGTCGGTAAATACAGTCGGTATGGTGGAATTTTTGGGTGTGAGGTAGGCGCCCATATATTAGATTCGTGCTCTAGTCTCAAATATCTTTCATTTGAGCCCCATATTTTCATTATTGGTTTGTATTTCCATTTAGCGGGCTTTGGAGGTGGCGCGGTCCCCCTCAGATACCAAGGAAAACATCTTTATATCAGATTCTTACTCTACTTTTAAATTCACCTTTCAATTGATACCCATATTGCCCAAAGCGGTGAAATAGTCCTGTTGGGGGATTTTGTGGGGGGTGGGAGACCCCCTGGACTACTTTGGGTGAAATTTGTATACCAAGTTCGTACTCTACTCTTAAATACCTTTCGTTAGATATTCATGTTGTGCCAATCGGTAAACATGTCCGTGAGGGGAAATTTTTAAGGGAGTGGGGAGGCCCCCTAGACGCCAAGGAATACATTGTATGCCATATTTGTACTCTACTTTTAAAAACCTTTCATTTGATACCCATATTGCCCAAAGCGATGAAAGAGTCCAGTTGGGGGTCCACGCTCTTAACTCGGACTGCGTCGACCCCAAAGGTTTCGGGTAAGCCAATTTTATTGACGACAGTCCTCTGGCCTTCACTATCACATCGACTGCACTTTCACACCTTACCCCGCTATGGCCCGGAGTCCAAACGATGCGGATCATGCGAACCTCAGAATAGGCTTTGATCTCCTTCTAATACTACAAGACTATTCAGACCTTACCCTCCTGATTGTTATTGCCCTTATGGTTAATTTTCTGTCCGTAAAGATGTTCACACTCGATGTCCTTGCGTGAACACAACACCATCTCATGGCCCTACTGGTTCATATTTCCCCCTGCAGAACCGTATTATGGTCAGACAGTCGAAAACTGATTTCAGTTCCTGGGTTCTCAATGTAAACCCCCAGGCCCTTTCAGTCCTCTAATTTAGATCCATCTGTATAGCATAAACTTCCAGAAGGCAATACCAGAGTTTCGTCAATCCGAGACTTTGCCGTTGGCAGCAGTGCCTCGCACTCGACCTCAAGTGTGGTCTCAGATATCCGATCGGAAACCTCTTCATTCCTTTCAGGTTTCCAATATACCGCGATAATATGACCTGCTCCTTTCCTCGATCCATTCTCCCATAACCTTCAGTCTCATAGTCATAGAGGCTGTCTCACACTTAATCTGTATGTCTATGAGTCGGATATCCAGACATCCATTCCTTTCAGGTTTCCTTTCATCGCCTCTATTATACCCGATAATATGAACTGCTCCTTTCCTCGATCCATTCTCCCATAACCTTCAGTCTCATAGCCATAGTGGCTGCCTCACACTTAATCTGTATGTCTATGGGTCGTATATCTAGACATACAGATTATGTTTTGGTTGGTTTTTGTTACTTAATTCACTTTGCTTTTTATCAAGTCATGTCAATTTCGTGCTTTAAATGTACAATTACTTTTTTTTGTTCGTATTTTTCCTTCGTCTTGTAGTTGGTCTCCTATTATTTGCATATAACAACAGCAAATCTTTGCAACTAACGAGTTCTTCTGGAGGTGAATGAAATATATTTTACAATAATTTTTTTTGTTGTTCTCAGCCTATTTTGGTATTCCGGAGAATGTGCAAATCTTGAATTCTTAACACCAATCCTTTAAGAATGTCTGATTGCTTGAGAGTTAGGAGGGGTGGTTTAAAAATTTTGTGAAAAAGGAGCGAAATGAGAAAAAAAGCGAAATGAGACATAGGCACTATGCCCGGGGGCATAGGAAAAACGGCCAGAATAATCAGTCTACAACCAGATATAGCTCTCATTTAAACCTATCTTCCAATTGAACTTTTTGATCCCTTAAAAGTCGCAAAACTCATTCGATTTTGCTGTGACCTCCAAAATGCATGTCTAGTACGGTGCAAATCGGTCCATAACCAGGTATAGATCAGAGCTCTGCACAAAACCATTCATTGTTGCTGAACTCGTAAATACTGAACCCACATGATGTTGTATTTCAAGACTACTGAAGAGCGAGCCACTGAAGATAGGGTAAAACGAACAAGTCAGTTGACAAATAACCAAAGTATTGCAATATTAGTCCAAATCGGACGAACATATATATATGAGCCATATTCAAATCTGAACCGATTTTTTTTAAATTCAATAGGCTTTGTCTCTTGGCAATAAATAATGCATGTGCCAAATTTGGAAATAATTGGAAGAAAATCGTTCACAAATTAACATGGACAGACAGACAGATAGATGGACATAGCTAAATCGAATCAGAAAGTGATTCTGAGTCTATCGTTACAATTGTCAATGGGTCTAGTTCTCTTCCTTCTGGGAGTTACAAACAAATGCAGTAAGCTATAATACCCTGTACCACAGAAGTAGTGTAGGGTATAATTAAAAAAAATGGATGGGAAAGGCAAAATTAAGACCAAAAATGAGCATGGAGGATTGTTCAGTGTTCAGTTAACACAAGAAAGAGGAGACTTATCGATGCCACCAATAAATTGACCACGCCGCAATTATCGGAAGCGCTGTCTATCACATGTACAAAAGACAAACATAAAGTTAGATCGCGGTTTAACAAATCTGCTGCTGATGGAAGCCCAAAGCGTTTAAAAAGGATTACAGAAAGAATTTCCACGCCTCCAAACACATCCATTAAAAAGTATAGTTTGGAATAAGCCTTTGCCTTCTGTATGGACCTAGAACGTTTTAAAGACAAATTTGACATACTAAGGACAACGTAAATGGAACACGGGGTTGACATTTTAGGCACCCCAAATTGGATTCACGACCTCTGCATACAGAATTTACGGAAGTCTCTGAGAAAACCTGCAGGCTGCTGGAGAGTCTACCTGAAAATGTGGTGGCGACTCTTCCCAAAAAACTTACTTTGATCAGTAAATGGGGAAGTCTCTGCGAAAACTAGCCTGCAGGCTGCTGGAGAGTCTTCCTGAAGATGAAGTGGCGACTCTACCCATAAAACTTACTTTGATCAGTGAATGGGGTTGCGATGGATCATCAGGTCAAAGCATTTATAAGCATATCTTCCGATGAAACTATATCGGACGCAAATATGTTTATGGCATCTATTGTTTCTTTTCGACATTTCCCTTCACTGAAAAAATCCACGTCCTTCATCACCAATATTGCTCAATAATGTTTCAATTTGCAAAGGAATCTAGAAAACTCTTAAGTGCAACGGTGAAGGGTATTGAACAACAAATAAGGAAGATCAAGCCCACAGTGTTGAACATTGGAGAAGGGCAATATATTGCGTGCAGCTACGAGTTCCATCTGAGCACGGTTGAGGGAAAAGTGACAGGAACAAACTCAACATTGTCATGTCCAATTTGTAAAAAGAGTCAGAAGAACTTTGGTAATTTGAACTATTCTACAAACAAGGACAACTACTAATAGTGAATGTCAACGTTGCATGCGAAAATACGGAGCATGGAGTTCTTGCTAAAATTGGCGTATAACTTACCACTAAAGAAAGAAAACTTCGATAAAAATACATCAACTAAGGATAAGGAAAAAATCAGAAACAAGCAAATACAGCATGATTTTGTTAAACAACTTGGACTAAAAGCAGACTATCCCAGATTCGGATACGGAAACTCAAACAATGGAAACATTTCTAGGAGATTTTTTGAAAATGGTGAGGCAGTAGCTTGAATCACTGGAATTGACAATTAAATCGTAAAAATATAAAGAACTATTTTAAATGTTTTAAAAATGCAGGGAAAACATAAATTTTACAAAATATGGAAGATATGCATAAAATACTGCAATACTTTTAACGAAAAAGTATCCACAGAAGAAATTGACCCCAACAGCTCATAAAATATCTCTTTCTTCTTCAGTTTTCTGAAGAAGCACAGGAGTCTCTTAACAAATTCTTTAAAAAATATAGATTACAGAATACGTTTAAAGCATTACGAGTGAGGCCAAATGAGAACCCATACAACATATTTGCAGCATCTTTCGATCCACTTATTTCCTCAGAGCGGCATGTAAAGTCACGAAAAAAATTAGAAAAAATTGTAGTTTAGAAATGATTAGTCTTTTGAACATAGATTCAGATCCAGAATTCGTATATTCTGATAAAAATTTAAGAGAAAGTTTAAAATTTTTTCTTTTTTTCTTTAGTTAATAGATTTAAAACACTAAAGCTTTGGAAGTGGAAGTTTACAAAAATATTTTTTTTTAATCCACTTATTTACCATTTTTCATCAAATTCTAATTTAATGGGCTATAACTAAGCACCTACAAGGCGTAGCACCCTTTTCAAACATTCATTTCATAGCCTTAACATTTGTTTTTCATTTGCCATTTAAATCATTCAGATATCTTAATTGGTTCAAAAGATATGATTTTTGCCACGAAAAACCCAAATTGCGCCACTGTGCGATGTTCGATTCAAATTTTTTAGAAAAAATTCCATTTGTTATGACTTCCAAGTGCAATCCCTTGACAAATGTGTTCTTTGGTGAAGGGAATAAACGGCTTGAAAGTAGTGCAGTAATATGTTATAGCCATATTTTCTCTATTTGTGCTGGTAGTGTCTGCCTGTAACCTTCATTTTCATTCCTACCTCATATCATTCAACGAATTTTTTTCTTATAGCTATTTTTTAAGAAAATAGAGTTTTCTACATACATAGAGCAGTTTTTTTTTTGAAGATTTTTTCTATTTGATATTAGTTAACGTCTCCATGTCGCCTTCTGAGGAATTTCTGGTGCAACTCGCGTACCACAAATTATGGCACCAACAACTATGCGGATGACGACGATAACAGCAACGGCAACGAAGACCAAGACAACATTCAAAATGACAACGTAAATGTCATCAATGTGAAGTTGGCACTGTCAAAATGCTGATGACGCTAAACTCCAAGACTTGATGTCTTAGCTAGACCTTAGCGTACTAGCCGCGGCAGCAATGAAGATGGCGTTGATGATGATATAGCCATAGCCACAATATGGGAGTGTTCCTACTTTGGTGGTGTTACAATCGAACAGTCGTCGTTGTTGTCGTCGACGTCATCGTCGATGACTCTGTATTCTTGCATAAATTAATTTTATTTTAATGTCTAAGGATTTAAATGATATGCTCTTTTTGAGCAGGCGAAAGACAGCAAAAAAAATGCTATTTTATTATCGGCTATTTCAGTATGCCAGAAGATTAATGTCGTCTGTTGTGGCACTTCTTGTCGCTGGCGCATTTACCATTATGAATAGGTGCCTAAATGCCGGTTAGGATTCAATGAAAAAAAAAAAAAAAACAAAACCCCATTGGCGCATGATGGTATGCTCGCATATCAGCAGTCATCTACATCGAGTATTTTGTGCAATGGATATTGAACTTTGTACCTTTGCTATGCTACGATAGGAGACGAATAAAAAGCTGTAAAAAAAAAATAGAAAACAGCTCGACGCAACAAAACCATAAATGGAAATTGATTAATGACATAATCCTTCATGCCGGCTTTAAACTGAATTCTAGGAAAAATATTCATAACATGGCAACTGCTCATACAGAGTGCCAAGTATTTACTAAGGCCTACCTAGGTAAATGAGCTTAAATTTGTTGGCTTAAATAAACGATCTGTTGAAATTTGTAGTCTGCCAAGATAAGTAGACTTAAAACTAGTTGGAATTTCCATTAAAAAGAGATTGCCAATTTTTCATGGCATATGTTTGCACGCAACATGGGATACACAGAAGACGTCATCTGCTGCTTGAAATCCAAAAAAAAAGATGTACCCTGCTGGTAAATAAATGAGGTCGAGCTAGAGAGATTTTCATAGCAAAACTTTAAAATATTTTTCCAAAAAAAAAAAAAAAAACAAGTAAGAGCGTGCTAAGTTCGGCCGGGCCGAATCTTATATACCCTCCACCATGGATCGCATTTGTCGAGTTCTATGCGCGGTATCTCTTTTAAGGCAAACAAAGAATATTGAATAAGAACTGTTATGCTATTGGAGCTATATCATGTTATAGTCCGATTCGCACCATAAATGAATGCTGAATATTGTAGAGGTCAGTCCATTCGGATAAGAATTGCACCTTGTTTGGGCTCAAGAAGCAAATCGGGAGATTGGTTTATATGGGAGCTACATCAAGCTATTGATCGATTCAGACCATATTAGAAACGTATGTTGAAATGTATGTCATGAGAGAAGCCGTAGTACAAAATTTCAGCCAAATCGGATGAGAATTGCGCCCTCTAGAGGTCCAAGAAGTCAAGACCCAAGATCGGTTTATATGACAGTTATACAAGATTATGAACCGATTTTAATTATACTCGACAAAGTTGTTGAAAGTGACACCAAAACACTATGTGCAAAATTTCAGTCAAATCGGACGAGAATTGCGCCCTCTAGAGGCTCAAGAAGTCAAGACCCAAGATCGGTTTATATGACAGCTATACCAGATTATTAACCGATTTGAATTATACTCAACAAAGTTGTTGAAAGTGATACCAAAACACTATGTGCAAAATTTCAGTCAAATCGGACGTGAATTGCGACCTCTAGAGGCTCAAGAAGTCAAGACCCAAGATCGCTTTATATGGCAGCTATATCAGATAATGAACCATACTTAGCACAGTTGTTATAAGTGATGCCAAAACACGTTGTGCAAAATTTCATTCCAATCGGATAAGAATTGCGCCCTCTAGAAGCTCAAGAAGTCAAGACACAAAATCGGTTTATATGGCAGCTATATCAAAACATGGACGGATTTGGCCCATTTACAATACCAACCGACCTAGGGTCTTAGGCCCATAAAAGCCACATTTATTATCCGATTTTGCTGAAATTTGAGACAGTGAGTTGTGTTGATCCTTTGACATCCTTCTTCAATTTGGCTCAGATCGGTCCAGATTTGGATATAGCTGTAATATAGACCGATCCGCCGATTTAGGGTCTTAGTCCTATAAAAGCCACATTTATTTTCCGATTTTGCCTAAATTTGGGATAGTGAGTTGAGTTAGGCCCTCCCAATTTTTTTTTTCAATTTGGCCCAGATCGGTACAGATTTGGATACAGCTGTCGATATCTTGATATAAGGTTTTGGGCCCATAAAAGGCGCATTTATTATACGATTTCGCCGAAATTTGGGATAGCGGGTTGTGTTAGGACCTTCGACATCACTCTTCAATTGCCTCAGATCAGTCCAGATTTGGATAAAGCTGCCATATAGGCCGATTCTTCGATTTAAGGTTTTGGTCGCATAATAGGCGCATTTTTTGTCCCATGTCGCCGAAATTTGGGACAGTGAGTTAAATTAAGCTCCTCGACTTACTTCTGCAATATGGCACAGATCGGTCCAGATTTGGATATAGCTGCCATATAGACCGATCTCTCGATTAAAGCTTTTTGGCCCATAAAAGGCCCATTTATTGTCCGATGTCGCCGAAATTTGGGACAGTGAGT
Organism: Stomoxys calcitrans; assembly: GCF_963082655.1. Classification (NCBI taxonomy): domain Eukaryota; kingdom Metazoa; phylum Arthropoda; class Insecta; order Diptera; family Muscidae; genus Stomoxys; species Stomoxys calcitrans. Next base: position 176,468,659 of record NC_081553.1, read on the forward strand.
TAAATTTAGCCCCTCGACATACTTCTGCAATATAGCACAAATCGGTCCAGATTTCGATATCTTATATATAAAAGTCAATTTATGTTTGTTTGTTTGTCGGTTTGTTTGTTTGCTCTGTATAGACTCAAAAACGGCTGATTCGATTACATTGAAATTTTCACAGATTGTGTAGGTTGGTCTGGAAGTAAACATAGGCTATATAACTTATTATATCGGGAGGGGGGCGGACCCTCCCCCTTACCCCAAAAGTACTACCCAAAAATAAAAGTGAACCGATTGGGACAATATGGGATTCAAATGAAAGGTATTCAAGAGCAGAGTACGAATTTGATAATAAAAGTTGAGTTTAAGTACCTGGGGGGCCGCTACAGACCCAAACCCCCTTAAAATAGGTTAATTTGACGATCATGACAATATGGGACTCAAACGAAAGGTATTCGGGAGTAGATTACGAATATTGTCGTAGGTGGACATGCTAACCTATGCGCCACGGTGGCGCATAAAAACACAACCAAAATCAAAAGTGGAATACGATTGGAACAATATAGGTATAAAATTAAAGGTACTGGAGAGTAGAATACGAATATGGTATTAAAATTTTAGTCTAAGTGGACATCGGGCCGACCTAACCCCAAAACTGCCGCAAACAGACATATTGGACATATGAAAGGTATTCGGGAGTAGATTTCGAATCTGGCATAAAAAATCAGATCGAAGTATAGGAGGTCATGCCACCCTTCAAAAACGCCATTAGACCCATTATGACAATATAATACTAGACTGAACCGATTTTCTTAAAATTTTCATACATTCTGCACGTTTTTCTGGGAGGAAACATGGGCTATATAATTTTTAGATATCTGATGGAGGCGGACCCTCCCCTTTACCGCAAAAGCGCCACCCGCATCCGAAAGTGGTCCGATGGGCACAACAAGGGTATCAAATGAAAGGTATTGGAGACCAGAAAACGAATATGATATTAAAAATTGGGTCCAAGTACCCAGCGGGCCACCCCAACCCCAAAACTCCTCTAAACAGATATATTTGAAGTTCATGTCAATATAGAACTCAAATGAAAAGTATTAGCCAGTAGATTACAAATATGGTATACAACATTAGGTCCAAGTACTGGGAGGTTGCCTAACCCCAAATAGGCATATTAGCCAACCATGGCTATATGGGACTCAAATGAAAGGTATTAGGGAGTAGATTACGAATATTGTCGTAGGTGGACATGCTAACCTATGCGCCACGGTGGCCTCCGGCTTGTAACTGATATAAACCGATCTTGGATCTTGACTTCTTGAGCCACTAGAGGGCGCAATTCCTATAAAATTTTGCTGAAATTTTACACGATGGCTTAAGTTAAGACTTCCAACAACTATGCTATGTGTGGTTTAAATCGGTGCATAACCTGATATAGCCGCCATATAAATCGAACTTGAATCTTGATTTCTTGAGCCACTAGAGGGCGCAGTTCTAAACCGATTTGGCTGAAATTAAGCATGACGTATTTTGTTATGACTTCTAACAACTGGTTCTAAAATATGGTTCAAATCGATCCATAATCTTATGTAGCTGCCATATAAACCGATCTGGGATCTTGACTTCTTGAGCCTCCAGAAGGCGTAATTATTATCCTATTTGACTGATCCATGGTGGAGGGTATATAAGATTCGGCCCGGTCGAACTTGGCAAGCTTTTCCTCGCTCATTTTCCAAGTTTTCTGTAACAAAAAAATTTTTCATATGGTCTTTTTCAAATTTCTAGCTTTTAGCAAAACTTCAAGCTCATTGGAATTTATGCCCATTAATATTTAAAATTCATTTTTTTTAAATTTGTTATAATTCAAATGTTCCCCAACATTATGGCATAGGAAAAAAATTTGAAGGTTTTTCTATTCAAACTCATAATGATGGAAAACATGTGTGGCCCGACTGAAAAAAGTGAGGGAGTTTTTTTGGCTTTAAAAAAAATTGAGAAAATATTTCAACATTTTCCTGTATCCGAAAAAACGAACAAAAGAATTGGGCCTCCGCCACACCATAAAGTTCACGAACCGTAACGAAGGTCAAAGTTGAATTCTGTTACACTTCTATGTGGCTAAAAAAAAGCTAAGAGCTAGTCATGGCTTGGAATTAAGGTAGACAAATAAATCAAATTTTCCAAAAAGGGCAATTTTTCTTTCTTACTCTTTGTTGTTGAACTTTGGGGAATATGACTTCCCTTTGAAATTAACATTACATTATTTCAAATTGAAAGCTTCAAAAAAAACTCTAATGGCGATACTGAATGTATATCTGCTAGCCCTTCGAAAGAACAACACAAACAAAGTAAAGGGCAGACGTCAGTGTTGCGTTGCAGAGCAGTGTTACAAAAGAACCCACTTGAACAAAAAAAAAAAAAAAGTTTAAATTACATCCGCAATCAATAAAAAACGCATTAAGTTACAATTCTAACAAGTTGTCGTTTTCGACAAACAATCCCAACAAATAAACTCAAATACACTGGGGTGGCAAGCAAAGCGGCGGTATTACAAACAACGCATAGCATACTTTGGCCGCAATGGCACTGGCTGTCCCAGGGCTGGTGTGACAGATAGCCAGACAGACAAATAGGCGTATGGACAAGCAGATGGCTTGAGAGAGACAGTGGTGACAGGGAGTAGAAAATGTGATTAAATATTTAAAACTTTGGAAGCATATTTCTAGTAACGGCAACTATTGACCCATGCACAGAGGCAAACTACTCACATTTCAATGAGTGCTGTACGATTCAAGTTTAAGTTCTATGATAAGGGTCCTCGATGTTATATACACCTCTTTCGAGAGAAGTTTTTACATGGCATTCATTGTATCTCACATGGAATTCATTGTACCCCCCTCATAGGGGGATAACCACAACTTTAAATTCTTTGTAAGCGACTCAAACCTTGGCGTTCAGCTTCATATGGGATCCTACGTGAACAATTTATTTTGACGGTCAAATGTTCATGCAATATTGAATGTATGCTGGTCCCGCTAATGCCTAAGGTTGTCCCAATCTCACGATAGGTCACATGACGATCTTACTTTCAAAGATGGTAGAGTTTGGACCCCCGGTCAAAATAGGGTACAACATTTTTTCATATCCGAGGGGGGGCGGAATCTCCCCCATAACCCAATTTTCAAAAAAAAAACAGATTTCGGAGGTCTGTGCACTGATTTAAGCGACATTTTGTATGGTACCCCAAAAACACGATATTGGTAAAACATTTTTGGGCCAAATAACCTGGGGGGACGCCCCATCCCTCTCCATGAGGGGCCTCTCCATCCTCAAAACCTCCCCGAAGGGCATATTTACCAATTGGGACAACATGGATATCAAATGAAAGGTATTTAAAAGTAGAGTAAGAATCTGATATACCAATTTATTTCTTGGTATCTGAGGCGTCTCCCCACCCCCAGCAGGGCTTATTTATCAATTGGGACAATATGGATATCAAATGAAAGGTGTTGGGAAGTTGAGTACACATCTGTTATAAGAATTTGGTGCAAGGTGTTTACGGGGCCTCCCCAACCCCAAAGCCCCTTAAACGGGCATGAATGTTCAAAGTCACAAAATGGGTGTCAAATGAAAGGTCTTTGGAAGTTGACTACGAATCTGGTATGCAATCTTCAATAAGACGTGTAGTTCGAGCGGAATAACATGTCAATTAAAAGAAAGGTCTACATCAGTAGAATACGTATTTAATGTTGTCATAAGGATTCAAGAATCTGCGTCAAGTCCAACCGTCCTGCCGTTCAGCAGGACATGTATATCTATTGTCGCGATATACATGTCCTGCTGAACGGCAGGACGGTTGGACTTGGACTCAAATAAATGGTCTTTGGATCTTAACGTCGGGGAGACCGACCCTCTCCTCTTAATATAAACAACACCAAACTGTCATGTAGGACTACTGAGAACATATTGTACACAAATGAAAGGTGTGTCAGATGGCAATAAAGTTCGATCAGGATAGAAAAGAACAGCAATAAAAGGTATTTGGTAGTAGAGTACAGTTTTTGCTCTCAAATTGGGATAGACATAGGAAGAACTTGCGGATCTTTAACAATGCGCTTTGAAATTGTTGAAACATGGTTCTGAAAGCAGATAACCAATAAAACAAAAAATTAGTGTGGATCTGAACGAGACCCGTAGTGCTGAATATTTTGACCACCAGCTTAAAAATGCTTAAAGAAAAATCCATTTTCAAAAAACCATTTTATGGTGTAGCGAAGCGCACCGGGCCAGCTAGTACCATCGATATACACTGATCCTTGATGGCCACAAATTGAGTTAATTTCAACGATTTACTGTTGATTATCCAATCACGAAATATAAAAGGCAACCCTTGTATTGTCCGATATCGCTGAAATTTTAAATAAGAGTTGTGTTAGTCCCCTCGACATCTCTGTTCAGTAAGGCCCAGATCGTTCAGGATTTGAATATAGCTGCCATATAAACAGATTTCCCGATTTAAGGTTTTAGGCCTATAAAAGGTTAATTTTTCAACCGATTTCTATGGCATATTGAGTTGCGTTGGACTCCTCGACATTCGTAGCGGGTATGTTCAAGATCGGTTTATATTTATATATTTAACTGATCTATAGACCGATATCTCAGTTTGAGGTCTTGGGCCCATACCACCTGTACCTTATTTTGCTTTTAGAGAAAATTTCATTTTATCTCAAAGGAATGTAAAGGGTTTTCCGATAACAGGTGTTTATTTTAAAGTGCGTAAATCTTATCCGATTTGGCTGAAATTTTGCACAGTGATTTTCCATGTAACCTCTTACACACGTGCCATGTATGGTACGAATAGGTTTAAAATCTGATATAGCTCCCATTTATACATTTTGAGCCTCTAGGGGGATTAATTCTACAGAACGACTTTTCCTATGTTCTCTAAATCGGTCCATAACCTGAAATAGCTCCAATATAAATCGATCTCCCGATGTTACTTCTTGAGCCCTTATAGGGCGGAATTCTTATCCGAATTGACTGAAACTTTGCACAATGACTTCTACTATGGTCTCCATAATCTAAGCCAAGTATGGCAGGAATCGGTCCATAACCTGATATAGCCCTAATATAGCATAGCAATTCTTGCTAACTATCCTTTGTTTATAAAGAGATACCTGTCAAAGAACAAATGCGATACATGGTGAAAAATATATAAGATTCGGCCCTGCCGAAATTGGTACGCTTTTACTTGCTTAAAATGGCGTATTTTCAACTTGTCAAATGTCAAATAATAAAAGCTTTAAAAATGACAGCTACCAAAATTCCGGGTGATTTCTAATCTTGTTGGAAAGCCACAGGCATTTTTACTTTAGAAAAACTATTATTCCAATATTTTTGCAAAAAGTTTCATTACAGTTTAATCTTAGCATTATGTTGCTCTATTAACCACAGTGCATTAGAGTCCATAAATAAGTGAACTGATGAATGAATCAACGAATGCATGCATGAATTGGTTGGGCGTGCGGATGATCTGTCGAATAAACAGAAAGACAGACAGACAAGTGGACAGACGTTTGCACGGCTTTTCTTTGTTAGAAGATTTGTGTTTTGGGGGGAGAAGGGGAATAAATGGCATATGTGTGTCGGTCTGTTGGGCCTATCAAGTCGCGGCCTCCCCAAACACTATCCAACTCCTCGGCCCATTTGCTCTACAAAGGGGACCCACTTTTGTCAATAGAAAAGAAAAGTGAACACTATCCCCATTGTTCTTTCTTTATTAGCCAAGGGGAATCTATGTGTGTATGGGTGGGCTATAAGCCTGCACATTGTTGTTTCTTTTTTTTCTTCTTCTTCTTCTATACTACCATTGTTGTTGCTTGAGGATGCTGTCACAGCTTTGGCTGCAGCAGCAGCGCAGATTATTGTGGAAAGAGGGGTCGGTCATGTATCTGCTCTTGTTGATGTTGTTGCTGCTGCACAGTATCTGTAAGTTTTTGTTTTTTTATTAAACATACATAAATGTTTACACATCTGTTAAATAAAAAAATGTCAGTGGTTGTCAACATTATTGTCTGTTCATAAAAAAAACGCAAGTGTATTAGAGTTGGTAATGGTCAAGAATTTTGAGATTTTATTAAATCTTCTGATAAAAAATAAAACAGATAGAGGATGTAGCAAGTCTGCATAAGGTTGGCGGGGGGATGAGAATTGGAACTGTTGGAGAATATATTGCACAGAAAATTGACTCGCATGTAATTGGAGGCCACCGTAGAGCAGAGGTTAGCATGTCAGCCTATGACGCTGAACTCCTGGGTTCGAATCCTGGCGAGACCATCAGAAACAATTATTAGCAGTGGTTTTCCCCTCCTAATGCTGGAAACATTTGTGAGGTACTATGCCATGTAAAACTTCTCTCCAAAGAGGAGTCGCACTGCCCCACGCCGTTTGGACTCGGCTATATAAAGGAGGCCCCTTATCATTGAGGTTAAAACTTGAATCGGACTGCACTCATTGATATGTGAGAAGTTTGCCCCTGTTTCTTAGTGGAAGGTTAATGGGCAAACTTTGCAATTTGATTGGAGTTTAATATGTCCGCATGTGTAGATTTTACAAAAGCATTAATGCTTAACATCTAAGCTTAAAACTGTGGGCCGGTCAGACGTACGGATGTTGTGATACACTAGGCACTGATGGGGTCTTGCCAGCCCAGAAACGCGTCTGCCAATGGTGTGATATCTATGCCCAACTGTCTGATAGCTGGCACTTTCTATTCTATACAGAAAAATATAACTCTTAGAAAAAATCAACTACCAAAATTGTATGTGCAACTTTAAATTTTCAACGAATTTTAGCATTAAACCGAAGACATTCTTTGCTGAAGTACGTAAGTAAGCCTCTACAAGAGACTTGACAGACAAAACTATTGAAATTTGTTGACTTTCCACAAATTCTATAGTTGAGGTAGTTGTAAAAATAGGCGTACTAACATGCAGAGCACAAAACTCCCAAGCCATTCATGACTTGCCATCGGAGGTTCGAGACCCACGGCCGGCCAAAAAAAAAATATTTTATTTTCAGTAAACTTATTTTGGAAAATTCGGCATAAAAAATATGAGTTTCGTATTCAGAAAAAAAAATTTTTAATGTGGGTTTTACCCCACCAGTTTCGTCATTCCGTTTGTAAACCTCGAAATAAGCGTCTAAGACCCCATAAAGTATATATATTCTTGATCGTCATGACATTCTAAGTCGATCTAGCCATGTCCGTCCGTCTGTCCATCAGTCCGTCCGTCTGCCAAAAGTACGCAAACTTCCGAAGGAGTAAAGGTAGACGCTTGAAACTTTGCACAAATATATCTTATTAGTGTAGGTCGGTTGGGATTGTAAATGGTTCAAATCGGTCTATATTTTGATATAGCTGCCATATAAACCGATCTTGGGTCTTGACTTCTTGAGCCTCTAGAGGGCGCAATTCTTATCCGATTGCAATGAAAATTTACATGACGTGTTTTGTTATAATATCCAACAACTGTGCCAAGTATGGTTCAAATCGGTCTAGGTTTTGATATAGCTGCCATATTAATCGAACTTGCGTCTTGACTTCCTGAGCCAATAGAGGGCGCAATTCTCGTCCGGTTTGACCGAAATTTTGCCCGTAGTGTGTTGGTATCAATTCCAACAACTGTGCTAAGTATGGTCTAAATCGGTCCATGTTTTGATATAGCTGTCATATAAACCGATCTTGAATCTTGACTTCTTGAGCTTCTAGAGGGCGCAATGCTTATCCGATTTGAATGAAATTTTGCACGAAGTATTTTGTTATGATATCCAACAATTGTGCCAAGTATGGTTCAAAACGGCCCATAACCTGATATAGCTGTCATATAAACACATCTGGGGACTTGACTTCTTGAAATTCTAGAGGGCGCAATTCCTATCCGATTTGGCTGAAATTTTCCATGACGTATTTTATTCTTACTTTTAACAACTGCGTCAAAAAAAGTTCAAATCGTTTCATAACCTGATAAAGCTGCCATATAAACCGATCTGGGATCTTGACTTCTTGAGCCAATAGAGGGCGTAATTCTCATCCGATTTGTGTGAAATTTTGCATGAGGTGTTTTGTTTGGGTTTCCAATAACTGTGCCAATTATGGTTCAAATCAGTCCATAACCTGACATAGCTGTCATAAAAACCGATCTGGGGTTTTGACTTCTTGACCCACTAGAGGGCGCAAATCTTACCCGATTTTGCTGAAATTTTGTATAACGGTTTCTCGGTCTTCAGCCTGATATAGCTACTCTATAAACCAATCTCACCATTTTACTTCTTGAGCCTCTGAAAGGCCCAATTCTTATTCGATTTGGCTGAAATTTTACACATAGACTTCTACTGTGGTCTCCAACACTCAATTTAATTAGCATAGCAATTCTTTTCTTTTATCCTTTATTTGTCTAAAAAGAGATACCCGGAAAGAACTCGACAAATGCGATTAATGGTGGAGGATATATATAAGATTCGGTCCGGCCGAACTTAGCACGCTTTTACTTGTCAAAGACTATAGCGTGATTTCAACTGACGGACGGACAAACGGACTCACGGTACGACGGACAGACACGGCTAGATAGTCTTAAATTTTTACCACGATCAAGAATACGAGAATAATACATGTAAGTACTGATCTTCAACTTGGGGGTAAGCTTGCAGCTAACATTTTCAGCGAGCCTGGGAGAAATGTAACCAAAATTCTTGTACATTTTCGAATTTCAACTTGTTCTCCTCCCCAAAGCTTCCGAGAGTTTTTTAATGGATTTGAATACGGTGATCTGAGAGGATCAGATCAATAAATCTATGTTTTTATTTGAAAAACCAGTGATTAACGCATCTGGAGGCATGTTTAGTAGCCTTGTCGACTATAATAACGAATGAAGTTGGCATGTTGTGAACCACAAATGCTTTCGTTACTTTCTCCCTAGAGATATGGAAATGGTGCTCCATTCTGATCCATTTGTGGCTGAAAAAGAATATCCAAATAATGAATCACCATTTCTACAGAGATGTAATGGAAAATGCATTGAAAGAAGCTCAAAGCTGTCGTCCCAGTAGACAGCGACGTTGTGCCATCAGCTTTCTTCAAAGGGCATTGAAATCCCAACTCCATGTCAGCCAAGAATCCACAAGACTATCTAAAAGAAAACTACTCGTTTGAAGGATTACAATTCTTCTCCGGTTGAAGTATTACCCACGGAGAAGGAACTCTCTGGGAATAGAAACGGAGAAGGACTCCAGAATGTGTTAAACGATTTCTTACTTCGGCAGGACTTGAAGAGTAATTATGATCATTTGAAAGCAGTCTTCAGCAATGGTACAACTGAGATTAAGGAAACAGAGAGCTGGAGAGGTAACATGAAGTTTCTGTTCCACCTTACTAGTGTCTTCCGTCACATCACTGAGAGTACTAAGATCCCTTTTATAAAGTTGAAGCAGATCCCAAATATATGCACGTCGGAACTCAAGTACATTTCTTACTCTTTCTGCGATTATTCTGATGCCTGAACTCCGGAACAGATTGCGTAAAAATCTGTTCCTTATTTTCTCACTCAGGGGCTGATCATTGGTGGAGTAGTCAATTGTTCCGCACTAAGGATATTGAAGAACTCTCTGTATATCTGAATGACTAGCTTGAAGCCGTCGGGGAAAAAGATGAATCTCCAATCAACTTTTCCCGAAACAACCAGTGCTGTGAGTGTGCTATCAAAGTAATGCAAGACTTATACAACTTCTGCCGCAACAAGAACAACCTCCCACTAAGATTCATCAGTCAATGATGAGCAGTTATATAATCAGTCACTATAAGCACTTATATAATTGAACACAAGTTTAAGTTGCCTAATATATGTAACATTATATAGGGTCGTCAAACGCACTAGGAAGTTAAATATTCACGTTGTCATTGGAGAGCACCTTTCTGTGATATGTATGATATGTAAGGTTGTAAAAAAAGTCATCAGCCTAATATATACGAAAAACAGGTCCTCTGGCATCCATTTTTAGCAGTCTTAAATGCGGTCTTAAATGTTTTTGTAGAAAGAGTAAAGTCGAAAGTATAAGGCTTAGAAAATATTTTAGAAGGAAAACATTTTTGAGTATATAATTATTCTATGGAATGAACGAACTCATGAGTAGAATAAGAGAAGATGCATTAACTTAAATTTTGTGAACTTTTTCACATTCTATTTATGAGTTCCTTTATTCTGTATAACTATTATATATTGGGTTGCCCAAAAAGTAATTGCGGATTTTTCATATAGTCGGCGTTGACAAATTTTTTCACAGCTTGTGACTCTGTAATTGCATTCTTTCTTCTGTCAGTTATCAGCTGTTAATTTAAGCTTGCTTCAGGAAAAAAGTGTAAAAAACTATATTTGATTAAAGTTCATTCTAAGTTTTATTAAAAATGCATTTACTTTCTTTTACAAAATCCGCAATTACTTTTTGGGCAACCCAATATTTTGTTTGGCCTGAATGTATAATTTAAGCCTTATACATTAACGGTCATATTTACAAAACTTAATGAAGTCTTAAAATAGGTTTATTTTACAGTTCTAAATGAAATAAATATTGAACTTTCCTCGTTATAATGAACATACTAAACTGACCCTCTCTAATATACTTCGGTATGTATGTACAATAATATAGAAATTATCTGTTTACAAACAAAAAAAAAAACCGCATCGAAGATACGTTTTTTTATTTGAATTTAATTCTTTGTAACTCTATAAACCTCAAAAAAATAAATAATTTACTTTATTGAAGTCAATATTTACAACAAAAAAAGAGAGCACGAAGTGAAAACAAAAGCCAAGTGGCAGATATCATTTATCTATGCGTATCTCCGGTCGCAAAAAAAAGAAGCGAGTTAACAAACAACAATAAAGAAACCAAAACGAGAAGAGTTCACAATAATTAATGGCATTTAATGAAAACACGATGCCCATATCAGATATCAGGCTCTATATAGATGAGCATATTGCTACAATTCACCCACATAAAAAGTTAATGCGAAAAAATGAAGCTGTATAAAATCATGCAGGGAATGTGTTGCCCATGATGGGAAAATGAATTGTGAATTTATTCCAAAACAAAAAAGGAAATAAACAAATATTTGAAAATATCTCTCTGGTCTTTCCATGTAATTTTCCTAGGGCAGAATTTCACGTTACTTTTTCCAATTGGTTTGCGGCCCAGCAAAGTAATGGAAACCGTAGAAACATTGATAAAATTTCAGGAGTGTTATTCAGTTCCATATAAATTGAAGAATTTTTCGAGTAGAGTGAGCGTGAGGGCCACTGGTCTTTCTTTATTCCCCCTTTGCCTTGTGTGCTCCACATCGTTCATTCATTAAATCGCCAGCATTTCAAATTAACAACATCACAGTCATAGAGTACAGATTTAGGTCAAAGTTCAATTCGTTTGTTTTCTTGCTTTTAGTTTTTTGTGGAGCCAAGCATACTTGTATTTGAACATCATTTCAATTAAAACTGAATTTGGCAATGTAAAGCATTTCCATAAGGGTTTAGAATTTGGAAAGGGAAACATTTATCAAAAGTTAACAAGAAATGTTTTAATAAATATTTGAGTTATTTTCTAGAAATTCAAGGAAAGAATTGAAGACATAGAGAGTACATGGTGATTAGCATTGAAGGCATGAACAAATTAAAGCCTTAAAATGTCATAACCTACTTTTGGATTTCTACTAAGGTTAAGGCAAAAAGGTCCTCTAACCTTTAGTGTATTTCATAAAAATTTCAAGACATCTTGGAGACTTTCCTAAGCATTCTCTGAAACAGTTGGCACTTTTTGTTTGTCTTTTGCCTTCAAAGTTTTTTTTTTTTATGACAATACAAGTATTTGCATTTTAAATTTTGTGTGGTTTTTTCTTCCCTTTTACTGTAATTTGTGCTCTTCTTGTTGCATTCTTCCATTATCATTCAGCCATTCATTTTGTGTCGTGAAATCGAAAACCATAAATGGTCATATTCCAAGGCGAAAAGGCAAAAAATAAACAAAACACTCAAATTCTAAAATGTTTTCTGGCTTCTTCACTTTTTGTTTTCATCTTTTTGAGTTTTGGATTCATGCTTATGAGTGTTGGTGCCTTGTGTCAAGAACCCAGAATAAAACTGAAAATTTAATAATAAAAAGCAAGAATGTCATTTTTGAGGAGCCAATAAAGGAAAAGCCACAAACAAATGAAGGCGACTATAATTTACCCTACAAGGTACAATTGTTAAAGGATCGCAGGGAACAAACGCAACAATTTCTTTCCTTATGAGCAAGTTGGTAAACATGGTGAATAGGTGATCAATTAGCTAAAGCGTAAATCCTATAATATGACGTCTAATGTGAAAATTTGATCCAGTGGCGCCCGTACAGGAACCTGAGTGGAAAAGTCAACCCTGCGAATCAGAGCAAACAAGCGATCTGTAAGCAAAAGTCCAAGCTTTATACTCGGATGGCGATATTTTGTATTTATGTATGCTGCTTTTGAAATATGGCGATATTTTGTATTTATGCTGATTTTAAAAGCCACAGCGACACAGAGGTTAGCACGTCCGCCTGGATTCGAATTATGGCCAGAACATACAAGAAAAATTTTCTGTGGTAACTATCCTCTCCTAATGATGGCGACATTAGTGAGATACTGTGCCATTTGAAGCAAGAAACAAGTAAAAAGGCGTTAAATTCGGCCGAGCCGAACTTTGGATACACACCACCTCGGGTATATACGTAAACCACCTTTCGTCAAAATCCGGTGAAAAATGCATACCTTATGCCCCTTAGCAGCTATATGGCAGCTATATCCAAATGTGGACCAACCTGAGCCAAATTGAAGAAGAATGTCGAAAAGCCTAACACAACTCACTGTCCCAAATTTCAGCGACATCGCACAATAAATGCGCCATTTAAGGCCTCTAAACCTTAAAACGAGAGATCGTTCTATATGGCAGCTATATGCAAATCTGGACCGATCTGGGCCAAATTGCAGAAAGATGTCAAGGCGCCTAACTCAACTCACTGTACCAAATTTCGGCGACATCGGACAATAAATGCGCCTTTTATGGGCCTAAAACCTCAAATCGAGATATCGTTCTATATGGCAGCTTTATCTAAATCTGGACCGATCTGGGCCAAGTTGCAGAAAGATGTCAAGTGGCCTAACGCAACTCACTGTACTAAATTTTAGCAAAATCGGACAATAAATGCGCCTTTTATGGGCCTAAAACCTTAAATAGAGAAATTGGTCGATATGGCAGCTATATACAAATCTTGACCGATCTGTGACATATTGCAAAAATATGTCGAGGGGCTTAACTTAACTCACTGTCCCAAATATCGGCGACATCGCATAATAAATGCCTCTTTTATGGGCTCAAAACCTTAAATCGAGAGATGGGTCTATATGGCAGCTATATTCAAATCTGAACCGATCTGGGCCAAATTGAGGAAGGATGTCCAAGGGCCTTATACAACACACTGTCCCAAATTTCGGCGACCAAACCTTAAATCTAGAGATCGGTCTATATGCCAGCTATATGCAAATCTTGATCGATCTAGGCCAAATTGCAGAAATATTTCGAATTTCGGCGACATCGAACAATAAATGCGCCTTTTATGGGTCCAAATCTGGACCGATCTGAGCCAAATTAAAGAAAAATGTTGAAGGGCATAACAACTCACTGTCCACAAATTTCGGACAATAAATGAGCCTTTTATGGGGCCAAGACTTTAAATCGAGTTATCGGTCTATATGACAGCTACATATATCGAAATCTAAACCGATCTGGGCCAAATTGAAGAGGAATGTCAACTGGCTTAGCACAACTCACTGTTCCAAATTTCAGCAAAATCGGATAGTGTTTGTGGTTTTTAATAGGCGGATCAGTCTATATGTGGGCTATACCAAGATATAGTCCGATATACCGATAGTCCGATAACTTAATCTGCTTATGGACAAAAAAGAATGTGTGCAGAGTTTTAGCTCAATATCTCTATTTTTGAAGACTGTTGCATGATTTCAATAGTCTTAGATTTTTACGTTGATCAAGAATATATATTCTTTATAGGGTCGGAAATGGATGTGTTGCCATTGGAATGACAAAATGAATATACCCCCATCCTTCGGTGGTGGGTATAAACAAATTGGAAATGTAATACGACGCTTTAAACTAAAAGTATAGAATGGATATTAAAAATGTGATTCAATGGCGCCCGTGCAGGAACCTGAGTGGAGAAGTCAACAGTGCGAATCAGAGCAAACCGGTGATCTCTAAGCAAAAGTCCAAGCTATATACTCAGATGGCGATATATTGCATTTATGCTGATATTAAAAGCCACAACGATACAGAGGCAAGAAAAAACGTATTAAGTTCGGCCATGCCGATCTTTGGATACCCACAACCAAATATATTTTAGTCATCCTATTGTATTATAACTCCATTATCATATCCGTAGCTATATCCAAAAAAAGGCTGGGCTGGATCATATTTGATTCAGGTCCCAAGAACTCTTATACAAGTCACAGTTACAGCTAAATTCGTCAACAAATCCGATTTTTATGGAAGCTCGGTCTATATGGCACCTATATCAAAATATAGCCTGATATGGAACATATTTGGGTCGAATGTCGGGAGTCTTTAAATAACTTACTGTTCCAAATTCCAGCGCAATCTAATATAAATGCAGGCTTCAGACCCTATGTCGGCATATCGGTCTATATGGCAGCTATATCTAAATCTCAAAGTATTCGATCTGGGCTATATACTGGTTGGATGACAAGAAGCTTAAAGCCAGTCACAGTGTCTAATTTCACCAAAATCGGTAAATAAATCCGGCTTTTATGGGTTAAGGAACCTAAATCGGCAGATTGGTCATTACGGAGGCTATATCTAATCGTCCGATCTACACCATATTCGGTTAGGATGACAGAAGTCTTAAATCAACTCACTGCGTCTAGTTTCAGCGAAATCTAGTAACAAGTACAGCTTTTATGGGTTTAGGATCCTAAATCAGCAGATCGGTCTATGTGGCAGCTATATATCGGCTCGATTAACCTATGTCCGACAGACACACGGAAGTCGGCTTAGAATTTCACAACGATCCAGTCGGAAATTGACATTTCGATGAAATGCAAACGGAAATACTAAAGAATATTCTCCTCATCCTATGGTGGTGGGTATAAAAATGATATAGGAATTATGTAAAATCCAAAGAGGTGCCGCTAAAACTTGAATTGGACAGCATTCATTTCCTTAATAGAATGTTCGCGAGCCGAATTAGCATTGCTAACTTTATAACTTGGATACCGAAAAACAAAGTTGGACGGTTCACCATAACACATTGAAAAAAAAAAATTAAAAAAATTTGAATGCTCAAATTGTTCCAAGACATCAAATGTATGGTAAAAATTCAATCCAGTGGCGCCCGAGCAGGGACCTGAGTGAAAAATCAACCTTTGGAGTTTTAGCAAAAGTCTGAAGGCCCGACCAAGCTATAATGTAGGCGAATGCTTAATGCTATCCCATCTTATAAATAAATCATGGATGGTGTAGGGTACATTTAGCCAAAACCATATGGCGATGGACTCTTCATATATCGTCACCATCATTATAAAGAATGAAATACTATCTAGCTATTTACCCGTTGATGATATGAAGTTTAAAATAAAATGGATGCAGCAGAGAGATTTTATTCATGAAAAAAAAAAAAAACAAAAAGAAAACTTATGCCAGCCAAATGGTCTGCATGTCTATCTATCTGACTGACTGACTCTGTGTATGTTGCAATCCCTAACGAGCAATGTGTTTTGCAAGCCTAAGTTAGTTCTTCCGTCCATAAGTCTATCTCTGTTTCCCTAAGCTAGTCTGTCCATCCGCTTGTCCGTCCTTCCTACCAGCCATGTATGCTCAAAGACCCCAAAGTTATCTGTTTGTGTTTCCTTTCCACTTCAAAGTTTTGGTTTTTTTGCATTCCTCTCCTCCGTTTTTTTGTTGGTTTGCTTCATTTTCAAATCATATCTTTGTTAAATTAATAAAGTTTATTTTGTGATGACGAATGAAGTCAGTCATTTCATGGAGGGGCTACACCAGACAACCAACCAACGCCTGTTGAAGTTTATGTGGCATGCCTTGGCGAATGGCGACCAAACTCTGACAATTTCAATGAGACATCCAAATGTAAGATTTACGAGTATTTCCAGAAATAAATAAAAATACTTTTGAAGCAAAAAAAAAATCACAATTTTTTTTTTTATTTGTATTGTTGAACACAAGTAATGAAATGGCAAATTTCAACACAAATCAAATGAAATCACAATTAATTTAGTTTCAT
The DNA here is from genome assembly GCF_963082655.1 of Stomoxys calcitrans. Lineage (NCBI taxonomy): Eukaryota > Metazoa > Arthropoda > Insecta > Diptera > Muscidae > Stomoxys > Stomoxys calcitrans. The sequence goes on from NC_081553.1 coordinate 176,485,036, forward strand.
TCAGATGCCGCAGACATAAATGAAGTTAATGTGGTGCCATCAATTCAATGAGTTTTCGGGTGGGTATGCCAACCATTGCTGTTGAAAGTTATTCTAAATTAGAATAAAATTTTTTTGTTCTTTTCCTGAGTTATGACTCATGAAAAAATGTTGAAAATTGAGATAAATGATGGTGATGAGCAAAATTCTGACAAGAAAGAACAATCAATAAAATTAAATTTGTTTATAAGTTTTAATAATTGAATTGAATTTTATAATGAAAAGCAAAATTTGGCGAGGGCTTTAGTTTTTTGGGCTTTTATTAGATTCACGCTGAGTTTGAGGCAAACGATTTCTTAGCAGGCTGTTGTTTATTATTAACGGACGTTCTATTGCGTTATTTTAAATACCTTGAGCACTTAACAAAATGCCCTGTATAAGCCTAAAATGATAAAAGAAGAAAAACACAAAAAATCTTGGAATGCTCAAAAAGTAACGAGAAACCCAAAATTAAGAGTATGGATAGTAAAAATGCGATCTAGTGGCGCCCGAGCAGAGACCTGAGTGGAAATGTTAACCGCCAGAGCAAAAGTTTTTACAACCTATTTAATCTGGTATAGTGGAGGTGCTAAGTGATAGAGGCAAAGTGACGGTGTTCACGAATTCTAGAAAATTGCTGCCAAGTGCTGTCTGCGTAAACAGTATTTTTCACAGTATCTTATAAAGGTTTTGGGCCCATAGAAGGGGCACTTATTGTCCGATGTCGCCAAAATTTGGGACAGTGAGTTATGTTAGGAACCTCGACATCTTTCTGCAAAATGGCACAGATTGGTCCAGATTTGGATATAGCTGCCTTATAGACCGATCTCTCGATTTAAGGTTTTGGACTCATAAAAGCCACATTTATTGTCCGATTTCTTCTTCAATTTGGCTCAGATCGGTCCAGATTTGGATACAGCTGTCATATGCAATATTTCCGTTCATTCGGATTTAAGGTTTTGGGCCCATAAAAGCGCAATTATTGTCCGATTTCACCGAAATTTGAGACAGTGAGTTGTGTTAGACTCTTCAATAACTTTCTGCGATTTGGCCCGGATCGGTTCAGATTTGGATATAGCTGTCATATAGACTGATCTCTCGATTTAAGGTTTTGGACCCATAAAAGACGCATTTATTGTACGATTTCGCCGAAATTTGGGACAGTGCGTTGTGTTAGGCCCTTCGACATAGCTCTTCAATTTCAACCCAGATCGGTTCAGAATTGGATATAGTACCAGAGAAGAACAAGACCGACATTAGAACCAAACAGAAAATGTTTTAAAATGGTATTAGCTTCACTAGAACATAAACAAAAGATAAGGTACTCTATTTTGACTGAAGACAAAGACAAAGGAGGATTCGATCTGACTGCGGAAATTAAGGCCGCAGTCAAATCGATTAAAAAGAAAACAAATTCATTTTGTTGCGATTTAAGTTAGGCATTCATCTTCAGTTCGTTCGCTCTAACAATGTTATGTATCAAGCCAAGATTGATTTCGATCATTACTTGGAGTATGAGCATAAATGAAGTTTGGTCCTCGCCGAGTCTGCATGGCAACCTTCATATACTTTATAGAAACACTCTGCTTGACCAATCGAACTGATTGATGAAAGTAGTTCTTATTGAAACTTTGTCCACACTATGGGATGCTCTGCAAAATGCATATTAAAGTACCCATGGTATGAACAGAAGTTACATACTGCAACTAGGGTGAAGATAACAGCATACAGTAAAAGGTTGTAGTTAGTAGGAATAAGTAGATCAATGTTATAATAGCGGAAAAAATGTGTAGACGTCTATTCAGGAGGAAGCAGAAAGATATGGAAAGGCATGTGTAGGAGTAACTTAAAGTTACTTCGCACAGAGGCCTCGTGGTATATGTACGTAATGATGTAGTGTTCCAAAGACAACAACACCTGGACTCTCAGGATCCTGAATTTAACTCCCTTTGGGTTATATTCGGGATTGGAATAGATTTACTGCACTTCGGATTTCTATATAGAAGTCCAAACTCCGAAATAAGGACTTCCAGGAACGTCTTTGGTGCCCTTTTCTCATTCCATTACAAATATTTTAAAAGAATTTCAGCGCAGTGAAATTGTTGTCTCTGGGGATTTCAAGGTCCACATCTTCTACTGGCTGTGCCCATTCGAGCCATACGACTCCTTAGGGCCACTACGGTGAGCTTTTCGCTGCGCACAATGGCTTGGCGCAACTAGTGAACGATCAGACACATATCGCATGTGTCCAAGGGCACCAAAATAATAATCTTGACATTTTCTTAATTTCACATCCTGAAAAGTTTGAAGTTAACTTTCTTGAACCTTCTGGTAACTCAGATCACTGCATTGTTTCAGGATATTTTTCGTATCCTGCTCTTCATACTGCTTATTCTCCAGTCCCGAAACGGACGATATTTTTATACAAAAAAACATATTGGACTAAGCTCCATGGATTCTTTCAGCATTTTAATTGGGACTAAGTTTTCCGGAGACGTTATAAATGCTATTGCTGATGGAGAAGATTCTTTATTCTAGTGCAGACTTTAGCGGCTAAATCAGACGACAAAAGTTGGTTTAACCAGACATGCAGATATGATGTCAGATCGAAAGAGGTGACATTCAGGAATTGGTGCTTGGATAAAAATGCCAATACTGAACTGATGCGGGTGTGATTAGGCGCGAAAAATTTTTCTACGGTCCAAATCGGCCCATGTTTTGATATAGCTGCCATTTAAACCGATCTTGGGTCGTGACTTCTTGAGCCTCTTGAGGGCGCAATTCTCGTCCGATTTTATTGAAATTTTGCACGTGGCGTTTTGGTATCACTACCAACAACTTTGCTAAGTATGGTTGAAATCGGTCCATGTTTTGATATAGCTGCCATATAAACCGATTTTGGGTCTTGACTTCTTGAGCCTCTAGAGGGCGCAATTCTCATACGATTTAACTGAAATTTTGCATGAGGTGTTTTGTTATGACTTCCAATAACTGTGCTAAGTATGGCGTAAATCGGTATAGAAACTGATATAGCTGCCATATAAACCGATCGGGGATCTTGACTTCTTGAACCTCTGGAGGGTGCAATTCTCATCCGATTTGGCTAAAATTTTGTACAACGGCTCCTCTCTCTCATGACCTTAAACATACGTGTCTAATATAGTCTGAATCGATCAATAGCTTGATACAGCTCCCATATAAACCTATCTCCCTATTTTGCTTCTTGAGCCCCTACAAGGCGAAATTCTTATCCGAATGAACTGAAATATTACGCAATAACTTCTACAATGTTCAGCATTCATTTATGGTCCGAATCGGACTATAACTTGATATAGCACCAATAGCATAACAGTTCTTGTTCAATATTCTATGTTTGTGTAAAAACAGATATAGCGCCTAGAACTCGACAAATGCGGAGGATTTTTCAGAATCTCGATGTCCCCGGGCCCGGATGGCATATCAACACTTGCCTTGAGCAAGTATTCCTCGACGGTTGCTCGTCCATTACACAACCTTTTCAACCTTGCTTACCGTGCGGCAGTCTTCCCGGGGCATTGGAAGTTTGCGAACGTTCAGCCAATACCCAAAAAGGGTAAGGCACCTGCGAATTACCAGCCAATTGCGATATGCTCCGCTCTCCCCAAGGTTATAGAAAGCATGGTTAATCAATATCTTGTGAAGTATTTAGAGTCTAATGAACTTCTTAGCGTCCAACAGTATGGGTTCCGCTGAAATCGCTCTGCGGGCGATCTCATGACATTTCTGTGGGAACGTTGGAGTCGCTCTATCCGCCAGTTTAGTGAGAGTAAGGTTGTGGCTATTTCCAAGTTATTTGATAGGGTCTGCCACTTGTCGCTTTTGGTGCCGCTAATGAAATACCACAGTTCCGCAACTGTGCAGGAAGGTCATTGCTAAGCAAGGAAAAAAGAGTGGACCCAATACAGACCCCTGTGGAACACCTCTTGAGACTGAAAGCTAAGTAGAAAACCGGCTATCAACACATACCGATTGGCTTCTATTCGAAAGATAGGAAAATATAAGATCCGTTAAAATTTAAATAAATTTTTCAGTTTCAGGTAAAGTTTATCGGGATCAACGGAATCAAATGACTTCGAATGATCTAAAAGAACAAGAAGGGTTACTTTGTTGCTGTCAATATCACTCCTTACATCTTCAACTTCTTTCAAAAGTGCAGTAGTGCAACTGTGCTTTGGCCGGAAACCAGATTGAAAATCTGTTAGCAGTGAATTATTCGCAATATATTCTGATATTTTCCGGTTGATATCTAAGAGATGTATGGAAGTATTGTAATTGGCCTAAATTCCTGATTATTCTTTGGTATTGGGACGATCCTTGTCTGTTTCCAAAACTGTGGATAGCAACTCCTTAAAATAGTATTGTTTAAAAGATGACACATGTAGGGAAGAATAAAGGTAAGAATTATCCTAAAAAATCTCCATCAGAACCAATGGCATTAGAATTTATCGATTCTACAGAGCTAACAATATCGCTTTGTTCAAAACGCTCAAGATCAAAACGTAGGTCTGCTGAGGTGTTCTTTCCACTATGGTTTACCTTACTAAATTCACTGTCGTAGAAATGTAAGTTTGGCTCAGGAAAAGATATGTTCAAGAAACTCCTATTAATCTCCGTCTAAATCAACATGACTACCAATTGATGCATTATCACTTCCTATTCCAATTGACTTAATATGTCTCAAAGTATTTTTCGTGTTCAATGCCTCTTGAAATTTACGACTTAAATAAGCAATTTTCTTCGTCTTTATACAAGAAGTGGTCTGATTCCTCGCACGCTTGTAATCATTAAAGAGTTCAGTGGTTCTAAAACGCTTCCATCGAGAGTAAGCACAATCTCTATTACGTATCAATACTTACATATCCTTATCAAATTTGCTACTAGAAAATGGAGAAGGTTCACTCTTCGATATACATATGTCACACCTAAGTCTCCATCTTCATAAATATAGTCAAACCCCTTGATTTGGTATCATCTTAAGGCCTGTCTGAATTTAATCCCTTTTTCAATTGTTTTGCAATGAAAAAACTTCTACATATCAATATAAGACTCTGATTACTATAATTAATTTCAATTGAAATCTTTTTCATATACTTTGAATTTCATTCGACTTTCATATTCATAAACTATATTGAAATGCTTCATTATTATTTTTTTTTTTTGTAATTAACATAAAACCCCCTTTAAAGATTCTACCGATTGGCTATTTTGCCCTTATTTGCATATTGCACTTTAATATGTGTTATTATAGAATAATTTGCAATTTGCAATTCAATTCAATCATATGAGACATAACCAAACGGCAATCTGTAATGAGATCATGGCAACTGCATACTAAGTGACTTTGTGTTTTACACTTTTCATTTTAATTGACTACATTTGATCCATGCACAAAAGAAGCGAAGATACGACTGCTGATGATGACAATATCTGAGGCTGTGCTTGATGTGTGTGTGTGTGTGTGTGAGTGAGTAAGGTCAAGTTTATATGCCATATATGTATATTTGTATGCAGTACAGAGATAGCATTTTACAGCACTTCTAGATAAGTGGAAAATTGCGTTTTTATGTCACTTTGACAGTTTTAATGATAGCTGTTTTACGGAAATAGGCCCTACCTACCATACATACCTGGGTTGGAGTTACGAAATTCCACAATTTTTGTGATAGTAGGGAACACAAAGTTATGCCATTGAATCAAGAGTAAGAGATAGCATTATTTTTTCATTCTTATAATGTAAAAATGTTTGTGATAAAAACTTTGTTCTTCATTCTTCTTTATTTTAGGTTATCTATGATGCTTTGTTTTGCGGTTAATGTTTGCTTTTTTATCTCCCTTTTGTTAATTAAAATTAAAAAATGGGCTATCCATACTGATGTTAATAAGAAAAGATATTATTCATCGAGAACCAAGTTTCAAAGACTATGTAGTAGGAAGAAATTGGAATATTATAATGAGAACCTCAGAAGACTGGACAGAGTAACGAGTAGCAAGGATTGGTGGAACTTGTCGAATTCATTGAAGAATAGATCACAAAATTCAAAAGGAAATCTTAATGCTGATGATTACATGGTACATTTTAAGGCATTACTACTTAACCGAAAGGAATCCGAGAACATACACTGGTGTTTGCCTTATTACGTCGACCCATTCCTTGACTCTCCCTTTGAACTGTGTGAACTATTCTTTGTTATTAAAGGGCTTAGAAGAAATAAGTCTCCAGGGCTGGATGGAATCCCTTATGAGTTCTATAAATACGCTCCTCGCAATTTTCTAGAAGAAATATTGGCTGTCTTCAACACTATATTCCTTAATGAAAGGATTCCGTTATCTTTCAGAGAATCTACCTTGATACCGTTGTTTAAAAAAGGTGACGTTAACATTGCGGCTAATTATAGGGGACTTTCACTTCTAAACACTAACTGTAAGATCTTTAACTCTTTGCTTTTGAATCGGATATCTGCTTGGATAGAAAGAAATGACATTCTAAATGAGTTCCAGTCTGGGTTCAGAAAAGAGTACTCCACGCTTGACAATATATTCAATCTGGTTAACATTGTTAATTTGAATAATTTGAAGAACAAGGCTACCTACGCTTTCTTTGTAGATTTCTCATCTGCTTTCGATCTGATCCCCAGAAACAGCTTATTTTATAAATTGTCAAGCTATGGACTCTCTACGAAGATTGTGCGGATATTGCAACTATTGTATGAAAATACTACGAGTAAAATCTGGGACGGAAATGCATTCTCAGATTACTTTTCGGTGGAAACAGGAGTGAAGCAGGGTTGTACACTCAGCCCAGTACTGTTTTCTTTATATGTTAATGACTTACCCGATTCTTTACCAGGAGGTGTGAACGTAGCAGATACTAACATTAAAGTTCTTTTGTATGCAGACGACATTGTCATTCTGTCTGAAACTGCAGAAGGGTTACAAGATATGATTAACGTTCTTGAGGAGTATTGTTTGACATGGAGTCTGAAGGTAAACCTTGCCAAATCTAAGATACTTATTTTCCGGAAGGGCACAAGAGTCGCTAGAAACTTGAATTGGCGGTTTGGGAATCAGAATATCGAAATTGTGAATAGTTACACTTACCTTGGTGTCGAATTAAGTTACAACTTATCTTTTAGAAAACATCTTCAGAACAAGCTCACTGCGTCTAAAATGGCGATAAATTCTACTTGGTCAAGATATATTAATCACCCAAAAATATCGAAGGCTAATAAACTTAAAATTTTTGAATCGTGTTCAAAGTCTATAATGTGTTATGCCGCAGAAATTTGGGGATGTGTAAGATATGAGGACGTGGAGAAATTGTTTAGATTCTTTATTAAGAAAATGTTATATCTGCCTAACAATACGCTTAACTACATGTTATATCTGGAAACTGGATTCAATTCACTTTTCTGTTCTACATTGAAGACACATTTTTGCTACATTGACAGAGTACTCCAACTAGACTGTCGACGATTACCACGTATTCTTGCGCTGAAGATCATAGAACTGAATATGTCTTGGGCAGAAGAATGGTCCAATATATGCCAATCTCTGCAATTTTCTTTGCACTACAACGCGACACATTTACCCTCGTACTGGAAAGAAGTTATAGAACTACTTAAATCAAAGGAGAGATTAGATTTTGAGGTTAGGGCAAAAGGCTCACAGTTCCATGACCTTTACCCACAGCTTGAATACACCAGGATACCGGAACTCACTGCGAACTTATCTTCACGTGCTACAAGTATCATTGTAAAGGCTAGAGGCGGGTTACTTAATTTAAATGCTAGATCTTTCAGAGACAATACCGATGGCGTTTGCTCAATTTGTAACACAGACGAAACCGAGAACACCTTCCACTTTATCGGCTCGTGCCCAATATACACAAATCTCAGAATTATTTACTTTAATAAGCCCACACTTAATGTAAACGAAGTAATAAGCATATTGAATGGCACGAATTTTTTATCTCTATACAAATATTTAGAAAATTGTATTAAATATAGAAACTTTATACAAAATGAATTTAACTTTTAAAATAGCACTTTCTCTTTTTTATAGTCTCCAATATGTAAACAACTTTATATAACATAGATTAACATACTATAATCAGCCAACCTTTGGTAATAACAATGAATTATATGGCTAACAGCATTCTTGCTATGCCAGCTTTATAGATTTACAACAACACTGAATCTCAAACCTCTATCATTGTGTACTCAAAAATCTATTAATAAATAATAATAAATATAATAATTAAAATAATTAATTACATGAAGATAGAACTTTCAATGAGGGCAGGTGGAATCAGCAGTAGATATAGGAGTGGATAAAAATTTAAAGTAGATGGAATCATTTAAGTGATATATAGTTGGAAAATACAGAATGATATTAACTGATATGAAATTCTAAACTGATAATGGAGAGTATCAATTAACGTATAAGATGGAGATTTTATAAACAAAGAGGAAAAGAACTGTTACAAATTAAAACAGAACCTGCCGAGCCCTACCCTTTTATTCATAACAATATCTCTTGACATCTACATCAATATAAACATTCCTTTTAAAAACACACCCACTAATTGGGTCAACGTTATAAAACTAAAAGCAATCATTATATGCTGGCGATAAAGGTTATAAAAACCTACATATATCATATTCCCATTTGGAGTGGCCACCCCTCCAATACCACTTAATCCATCAAAGGAGATAAATTATGGGCAAAAAAAAAATACTCTACCATGACCACTAAAAAAACTTTCATTTCATTTTCAGCAAACAATGCAATATTATAAAAGGTTTTTCAATATTTATACACTGAACGAAGGCAGAGCAGCCTTCATCAGCCAAGCAAATTAAATAAATATCCCAAAGAAAAAATTAATAATTTTTTCAACACAAAAAAAAAATAAAATGCATTGCCATAAATTCGCAAGTTCGCATAAAATCAGCCTTAAATAAGTTTTCAGTTTCATTTGTAGATTGCAATTTTTTTTTTTCGTTTCTTCATTTATCCATATTAAAATCAACATTATTGTGTTACGATGCATATCTTTTGATTGTTGGTTAAATACCATTGAAAATTTGCATTCGCAATCAATGTGAAATTAAAATGCTCCAAAAGATTTCCGCAATGGATTATTGAATATGAGCTTAAACAGAAACAGGATTTGTTATATGGTGCGATAACTATGCTATTCAGTAAAAACAAAAAGGATTTGCCATGGTGTATTCGTTTTTTTCTTATTTAATAACAATCGCATTATTCAAGTCGTTATTTATGTGGTAATTTTTCTTTTGAGTTTATTTGTGAGTAACAACAACAACAATAATTTTTAAATGGTAAACACATAAAGTCTTCAATTGCACGGTACAGGCAAGACTCAGAGAGTAAAGTTAAAGATTTGAAAGGTACACAAACTTTTTAGAACTTGTAATATCAGAAGATAAAACATGGACTTGAATATCCTATATTTACTAATGTAACTCATGGCTAGCTCTTAAAGCTGTAGAAAATTCATATCAATATAATCTCTAGTTTAGGAGTAATAGTGTCAATAGTATTTTTTAAAGAGTATATGACAGATGGAAACATATTTTTATATGGCTGCCAAATGGACTGAAATCTAGAATACAAATTCTAAGATAAAGAGAAACAAACAAAGATTGTAAAATTTAATGATCTTCGCCCTAACAGGCAAAAAAAAAAAATGAAAAATTCGTCAGAGCCCGGTCAGGCTTCGAACCTGGGCACACGGAACAACAGCGAGAGCCATTGCCGTTGTCTTAGCGTTCGAAGCCATCAATACAACTTCCAATAGATGCGCAAAATCATGTGTAGCACGGAAGAAGTGTAATTTATCACAGAAAGAATGTCTGTCATTACACAAAAATACATGCATTGGAAAAAGTACAGCTAATAAGCAGGGTTGTCGAGCTTGGTTAATGTGATAATTGCATCATAGATGCGTTTTCGCAATTAATACAATTCAAATACCACATACCAAGGCACGGCCCTTGAAGTCATCACACCTAATATGGTTGAAAAGTCTTCTAACCAAAGACGAAACGCGTCCCATAGTGGTTGGTGTGTGTTGCTATCTTTGGCTATCCTTTTCCATTTGTATCTCCGATCGTTGAGCTCGTCTCGAAAGAGAAACAAAGATAAAAAAATATATAAATATATGTACATATATTCAAGTTGGAGAGAATTCAAAGTACGGCCCGGCCAATCTAAAAACGAAATAACTAATGTGATGAAAATGTCTTGCATTTTCCGGTATGGACTGAGCTACTAAAAAAACACAATTAGAGCACACTTAGAGCAATATCATGATCATTAAGGCATTTCATGATCGTGCGGATCTCCATCTGTGGGACCTTTTTATGGTCAGGCAGTTGCAAACAAATTTCAATCTCTGGGTTTTCGATGTACACCACCGGGTCCACTCTGTCCTCCAGATTTAATATACTCTGGCAATACCAGAGTTCCAACAATCCCAGATTGTGCCCCTGGCAGCATTCGCTCACGACCTCAGGTGCCGCCTCCGAACCATTTTTCATTCCTCCCAGATCTTCCATCGTTGCCTCGATTATAATGCGATGGTGTGACCTGCTCCTATCCTCTATCCATTCTCCCATTACCTTAAGTCTTAAAGCCGCAGTGGCTGCCTCACACTTAATATGAATGATTATGAGTCCGATACCGAGTGGGCGTGTTCACCATCGCTCCTCCTACGTCAAAACAACATGTTCTCTGAACCACAGGTTAAGTTACCTTTTTCTCCATCGCACCAAACTGCTGAGGCGTATGCAGGTATTGGTCTAATCACGCACCTGCACGGCCAAAGCACATTTCGCGGATTCAGGCCTAATTTCGAGTCTACGACGGGACTGATATCTGTGAGTCTTCTGTTTCTCAAAAACGGTGCATAATAATAAATTTTCTTATATCTTTCAAAGTGCTATTGCCCAAGCCCGGCAAGGCAAGTTAAGCGACACCAAAGGGCTACAGACCCATAAGCCTTACGTCTTTTCTATACCATGGAACGTCAAAACCATGGAACGTATTGCGGATACCATGATAAAGATTATGACATGCAGCGAACTGCTCAAATACAAACAGCATGCCTATGACAAGGGAAGGTCGGAGGAGACTGCCCTGCAAGAGGTTGTGCATAAAATCGAAGAATCCTTCGATGCCAAAACGTCCACCCTGGCGGTATGCATTAACATCGAGGGGGATTTTAACAAAGTGCGGACCGAAACACTGATCCAATCCTTAGATCAGTACCGGGTGGACCCGGTCCCTAGAGACTGGATAAACCATATGCTAAGGAACAGGTAGATAAATTGTGTGTCGCATGGCATAAATATAAGGGAGAAATTCGCACAAGGCACGCCACAGGGGGGATTTTATCGCCACTCCTATGGGTGACCACCGTAAATGACCTATTACGGATGCTGGCTGAGGGCGGATTTGAACCCGTCTGCTACCCAGACGATGTTATAACACTTCTAAGGGGTAAGGATCAGAACGAGCTATGCAGAAGGGCTGAAAGGGTCTTTCATATAGCATATGACTGGGCTAGACCCAGAGGTCTCAATGTTAACCCAGAGAACACTGAAATATGCCTGTTCACGGGGAAGACCAAGGTGGGTCAATTTAATACACCACGTTTCCTCAATAAGACGATTTCGATATCTGACAAGGTCAAATACTTAGAAGCGATCTTGGACAGGAAACTTAATTGGAAGTGTCACATTCAGGAGCGTACTGAGAAGGCTCACAGACGTTGGGCACTATGTAGACGGGCTCGAAATGGGGCCTGAATCCACGGATAGTCTACTGGCTTTACAGAAGCGTGATTAGACCAATACTTATTTACGACTCAGGAGTTTGGAGGACTGCTATGGAGTAAAAGTGCAAAGTTGCGACAATGCAACAAGTACAGAGAACATGTTGTCTTGGCATAGGCGGAGCGATGAGGACCACGCAAACTAGGGCATTGTAGACTATTCTAGATATCCGACCCATTGATATACAGATAAAATGTGAGGCAGCCATTGCGGCTTTGAGACTTAAGGCGATGGGAGAATGGATTGAGTATGGGAGCAGCTCATATCATCGCGGTATAATCGAGACGACGATAGGAAACCTGGAAGGAAGGGAAGAGGTTTCCGATCGAATACCTGAGACGACACTTGAGTGCGAGTGCGAGATACTGCTGCCAGCGGCACAATATTGGACCGACGGAATCTTGGTATTGCCATCTCGAAGATCATGTTACACGGATGGATCAAAGTTAGGGGAAAGAGTAGGCCTGGGAGTCTACATTGAGAACCCAGGGACTGAGATCTACTTTAGACTGCTTGACCATAATACGGTCCTGCAGGCAGAGATCCGGGAGATCACGGAATGCGTGAGGTGGTGTGATGCTAACGCGAGGACGTCGATTGTGAACATCCCTACGGACAGTAAAATGGCCATAAGGGCAATAACAACCAGGACGGTAAGGTCACGAACTGTCTTGCAGTGTAAGAAGGAGATAAACGTTTTCTATGAGGATGGCACAATCCGCATCGTTTGGGTGCCGGGCCATAACGAAGTAAGGGGAAATGAAAGGGCAGACGATTTGGCCAGAGAACTGCCTTCAATAAACTTGATTAACCCGAAGCCTTTCGAGTTCCTACCGTTGAACCATGCAGATTGCTTCAAAAAGCTCAACAACTTGCGAATGTTCACATCCGCTACATAAGATATGTTCTCAATGAAATGAGAACCTAAAGTGGAACTCCTTCTGACTGCTACTGTGGAACACATACACAGAAGGGGTTCTATATTCTTATCTTGTTCGATGTCCTCTCACCTTCTGCAAAAGTCGTTGCTGGCAACCTTTAGTCTATCAGCATGTTTTCCGATTAGAGAGTGACCTGTCATGACGAACACAATGACTGAGATGTCTGTTCTAGCCAATGACAGCAAAGCGGTAGACCTCTTCAAGTCTAGATGAGGCGACATAGTTTTGGAATGTCCTTCGGGCCTAGTCCTGAAAACTCAACTTACATATCGCTAAAGGCATACCCACAGATTTCAGTATCCCTGGAATGTGTAGGGTAGTTCTTAGTCTCGCAAGCTCATCTGCTTTGCAATTCCCTGATATATCTTTGTGGCCCGGCACCGAGCACAGGTGAATTTTGAACTGTTCAGCCATCTCGTTGAGAGATCTGCGATAGTCGAGGGCGGTTTTTGTGTTCAGAAATACGTTTTCCAGCGATTTAATGGCTGTCTGAGAAGATATTTATGGTAATCGTCGTAATGACATTATATCTTAGCCACTTACTTAATTGCAAGGATCTCCGCTTGATATACACTGCAGTTGTCGGGTAATATTTTCGATATGACCAATTCTAGATCTTTAGAGTACACCCCAAAGCCCACCTGGTCGTTTAGTTTGGAACCATCCGTATAGAATTCTATGACCAGTGTTTCCAGGGATATCGGTTCTATTGGGTTGCCCAAGAAGTAATAGCGGATTTTTCATATAGTCGGCGTTGACAAATTTTTTTACAGCTTGTGACTCTGTAATTGCATTCTTTCTTCTGTCAGTTATCAGCTTGCTTTAGAAAAAAATTGTAAAAAAAGTATATTTGATTAAAGTTCATTCTAAGTTTTATTAAAAATGCATTTACTTTCTTTTCAAAAATCCGCAATTACTTTTTGGGCAACCCAATATCAGGAATAGTGGTTCTATCAGGAATAGTGGTACAGTACTTTTTATAAAAAAAGCGGCTCAGGTAGAGTGTAATCTGCCTGAGAAGGCAGTGTGGAAGCTTGATCCAAAAGCGAATTTCTTGTATTTTTGCCATAGTACGATATTTGGCTGAAATATTACATGTTAGGAGTTGGTATGATTCTCAACATCCTCGCTTAGTATGCTTTAAAACATTTGGAACTTAACTTATCGAACCCAAACCATTTTGGAAGTCAACAAATACAAATTTTGCCCATGAACATTCCACTAAGGAACAGGGGCAAACTTCTCACCTATCAATGAGTGCAGTCCGATTCAAGTTTAAGCTCAATGATAAGGGGTCTCCTTTTTATAGTGGAGTCCGAATGGCGTGCCGCAGTGCGACACCTCCTTGGAGAGAAGTTTAACATGGCATAGTATCTCACAAATGTTGCCAGCATGAGGAGGGGAAAGCCACCGCTGAAAATTTTTTCTGATGGTCGCCAGGATTCGAACCCAGGCGTTTAGCGTCATAGGCGGACAAGCTAATCTCTGCGCTTCGGTGGCCTTTTGGAAGTATATGTAGCCAAATTTTAAGCCTGTTTTTCCCTCCAAACTTCACATATTTCCACCGAGGCCTCTCTGTATTCAATGTTTTTTGCTTACTCAGTTTAAACAAAATCATTTTTGGAGTTTTGCTTATAAACATGAGACGACTCATGAAAAAAAAGACAGAGTATTTTTGGAACACACAAAAAAGTGCACTTATAAGCGTTTTAAGCTAAACGCTGTTACCACATCCATATACGCAAAAATCGGTCTTTATGAATGGTTTGTTTGTCTGTCTATATGTCTGTATAGTTCATATGGAAGCCTATCTTGTTACGAGTATTTTATGGGCGGTAAGTTTTGGTCAAATTTATGTTTAAATTTGGCAGTGTTCGTCGCTGTTCATTTATAATGAAAACAGCTTAATAAGGAGTTTTTGTTTTTTTTTATGGAATGTAGACAAATAAAAACAGTCAAGAAAATAGAAATAAAACAAAAAAATAGAAAAAAAATTGCTAGTGACCTGTTTAGATAATAATTTTTTTTTTTCAAATTTTAAATTTGTTAAAATTTAATGAAACACCAAACTCCACCTAACTACAATTACCTTTTGTGAAGGAAATAAATAAAATAGTTAAAACTGTTTATTGCTTTTTTCTATAATGGAGTGCCAACATTACGTCCTACATAAATTTGAAATGTTAAACGAAAATTCTTTTTTTTTATTTCAAATGGTGGCAAAAGGTTTAAAAGAATTATTACAACTTCCATACGACAATTTAACCCTTATGACATTGCTAACCATGTCAGACAAGTCTGCAACAGCAGAAACCCCCATAAAAAAAGGCAGTAAATGATTCATTCCCCCTTTGGTTGGAGTTTGTGAAATGGTATAGGGAATTTACTGCCGTGTTTTTTTTTCTCTGTTTTTGTTTTGGTTTTTGCTGTGTAAACTTTGTTATTTATTTATCATTATCAAAGATCGTTCTTTGTTTTCTTTTGGGTTTAATGCGAAAAATTCTTTGTTGTTTGTGTAAAAAAGAACAAAAATTGAATGAGCTTGCATGAGAAGAAGTATGCCGGTGTCTTTGGCTTACCAACTAACAGTTGAAGGAACACTTAAATCATTGAATTTTATTGTCTTGAGGCTTTTGTCGATATTTGGATTGTTAAAAGCAAGCACATAAGCACATTAAATCAAAAAACACTGTTTTACCGATAGCGAGTAAGAGTGAGCTAAGTTTGGCCGAGCCGAATCTTATATACCCTCCACCAAAGATAGCATTTGTCCAGTTCTATGCGCAGTATCTCTTCTTTGGGAAAAACTGCTGTGTTATTGGAGCTATATCAAGTTATAGTCCGATTCGGACCATAAATGAATGCTGAACATTGTAGAAGTCATTGTGTAATACTTCAGTTCATTGGGATAAGAATTGCCCCTTGTAGGGGCTCAATAAGCTAAATCGATAGATCGGTTTATATGGGAGCTGTATCAAGCTATTGATCGACACATACCATATTAGACACGTATGTTGAAGATCATAAGAGAAGCTGAGATGAGAATGCGCCCTCTAGATGAGAATAGCGCCCTCTAGGGGCTCAAGAAGATCTACATCCCAGATCGTTGTATATGGCAGCTATATAAGGTTATTCACCGATTTGATCGGTTGTTGAAAGTCATAACAAAACACGTCATGCTAAATTTCAGTAAAATCGGATGAGAATTGCGCCCTCTAGAGGCTCAAGAAGTCAAGATCCAAGATCGGTTCATATGGCAGTTAAATCAAAACATGGACCGATTGATCCACACTTAGCACAGTTGTTGAAAGTCATAACAAAACACCTCATGGAAAATTTCAGCTAAATCGGACGAGAATAGCGCCCTCTAGAGGCTTAAGAAGATCCAGATCCCAGATCGGTTTATATGGCAGCTATATAAGGTTATTCACCGATTTGATCCATACTTAGCACAGTTGTTGAAAGTCACAACAAAACAAAATTTCAGTCAAAATGAACGAGAATTGCGCCCTCTAGAGGCACAAGAAGTCAAGACCCAAGATCGGTTCATATGGCAGTTAAATCAAAACATGGACCGATTTGAACCATACTTAGCGCAGTTGTTCTAAATGATACCAAAACAAAATTTCATATTTTTTCCATGAACATTCCACTAAGTAACAGGGGCAAATTTCTCACATATCAATGAGTTCAGTCCGATTCAAGTTTAAGCTCAATGATAAGGGGCCTTCCTATTATAGCCAAGTACGAACGGCGTGCCGCAGTGTGACACCTCTTTGGAGAGAAGTTTAACATGGCATAGTACCTCACAAATGTTGCCAGCATTAGGAGGGGAAAACCACCGCTGAAATTGTTTTTCTGATGGTCTCGCCAGGATTCGAACCCAGGCATTCAGCGTCATAAGCGGATATGCTAACCTCTGCGGCCTCCATGAGGCCTTCTATGTAGGCTGACAAAAATTACGGAATTTTCACATCAGTTTAGCCTAAGTCACTCACAGAGATCTTATCATGGCTAGAATGGATTTTCAGAACTTAGTCTTAGATACCGTGAAAGTAAAGAAGCGCTTTAACGCCTCAGTTTACCATTGTTACCCTACCGTGGCAGGAATAGATTTACAAAATACGCCAGTCATGATACGTATGAAGAAAGTTCAGAAAGGTTTTTGCTCCCAAAGCGGGAGAATTATAGCTGAACACAACCAGGGCTATGTGCCCGTAAGTTTGTCATCATTTTCATTCAAAAAACTAGAAGGACTGATTGATCTAAATGTAATAAAAAGACAGGACCAGGTAATAATAGTTGGACACAACACTCGAAACTTGTGTGATGGCAGAGGTAGATAGGATCCACCGTAGCGCAGAGATAAGCTGACTCTGAACATCTGGCAGCCTGTTGTACGTACTGCATTGTCGCCATGGAGTCCTTCATCGGCACGGGCCGCAGCCTCAGTGTACAACATTCTCCTACAGCAACAATAACGACGCCTGGGTTCGAATCCTGATGAAATTATCAGAAAAATTTTGTCAATGGTGGTTTCTTTTTCTGTTGTTATTATTGTTGTTTTAGCCACATTTTTATGTGGAGGTGGCGATCCTCGTCAAGCTCCTGTAGGTGAGCAAGCTATTTCCGGTCGAAAGGACCGAACGCCACTGGAACAGTGTGGCCATTTGTTATTTAAAGGCGTCAAAACTCGCCTTGTCATATCGAGCATCAAAGGCACTCAGTATTTGTGCAAGGGCCGGTGCCGCCAGGCTTCTCACCGAGACTCCGTTCGATACCGCGAGTGCCGCTACAGCTTCCACTACGTGACACCCAGTAGCTCGCAGTTGAGCTTCTCGTGACAGCAATGAACACCACACAGATCGGACCTCAATGTTCCAGCCTGTGTGGTGCTCCATAGCCAGGTTTCCCCTTCTACAGCTGGCGACATTTGTGAGGTACTTTACCATGCATAAACGCCGTGTAAACACTTCTAGCCAAAAAGGTTTTGTGCTGCGTCACGTTCGTAGTCGGCTATAAAAAGAAGGTGAGCTTAAAGTTGAGAAGTGTTCCCCTGCGCTTGTGTTCTGGTGTGGTCAGAAGGCGGCAAACATCTAAAATGTCTTAAGCGAGCTCGTTTTTGCTCATTCTCTAGAACAATTATAAACAATGAAACTCTTATGGATCTCAACGCGAAGCCATACTGCAACTGTCGTAGAAAGCAAAATTCCAAGACATTGATTAAAAAGCCAATTCTCAAAAGAAATACAAAGGAAGAAAGCCATAAATCACTGTGCATCTTAAACTCCTAATGATTCACAGGATGTACACAGCCAGCATAAGATTAGTGCTGACATATGAGGTTTTGGTATGATAGAAGGTAGGTGAAGATGAAGATACAGAGTGGCCTGAGTCGGTACTAGGATCGCTAAGATTTGCATCACAGCCTAGATTGGAGGTGATGCTGAACATGATGTCCAACGAAATCTTCATTAGGTACTTTGTCACCAGTGTTGCGCAAACATTCAGGGAACTTGGCATGCTGAAGAAGTACAGGTAAGGCCATTGATTCACTTTAGATACAATACAATAGAAGATCTGGGAAAGCTGAGAAAGTTTTCAACTAACTGGCAATTAAACCAATTCTTGAAATAAGCTTCGCCATACCCATTACCAATGGGGAAGATAGTGCGCAGGCTCTGTGTAGAAGAACAATGAGTCCTCGCTCTTCTGGATAGTTCCCAGATAAAATCGGAAATAGTACAGAAGAGAATTCGGCATGCTAAAGCAGGGTTTGCCTACCCGTGTTCCACTGTTCCATATTGAATACGATAAATGTTCAAAGAAGTCTAAATGGAGTCTCCAACCAACTGGCATCTAAACCATGTCTATGATGTCTTTTGAAACCCCAACAAACGAATTTCTCTTAGCCGAGTAGAAGGCACTAATTTATGACAAAATTGTACAGCCACTGAGAATAGCAACAGCCAGTATCAACCTCTAAATGGTTCATTATCTGCAATTTTTCTGGGTGGAATAGGAGTAGATACAGAATAGAATGACCCAACAGTTGCGATAGTTAACTCAAACCGTGGGAGTGACTGTATAAAGCTCCAGAGGTTGGAAGGCTGACTGAAGCTTCTGTGGGCAATGGAGTCGAAATCAGCTTTAATGAGAACTAGGCATGCTGAAGGAGGATGGGAATAGCCACCATTTCATATTGAAAGCGAAAAATACTCAGAGAATTTCAAATAGGGTTTCCAACCAACTTGAATCTAGACCAGTTGATGATAAGGTCTTTGTTTGAAATGTTGAGTGGAGCGCATGTCTTTTGAATTCTTTCCAAAGGAATTAGTCTGAGCCGAGTAGTATGTACTTAGCTTTGCCAAAATTTTACTGCCAATGAGGATAGCAACATACAGTATTATCCTATAAATGGTTGGTGATCTGCAATTTTTCTAGTGGGACCGGAAGTAGACCCAGAATGGGATAACCAAACAGCTTCGGTAGTGATATTAGGCCGTGGGATTGACTATGCAAGGCTGCAGAAGTCGGAAGGCGAGTTTCTGATGAAGGTTCCTGGCACGGGTTTTTGAGGACAAAACCGATCTAATCTCACTTTCGCATGCCTGCCATTTGACTACGCCATCCTCCGTCACCAACAAAAACAAGGGCTTTTCGAGGAGGAGGAATAAAAAAAGGAACCTTGCTCCTAGGTTTGTTGAGGAGCTTTATGCGAGGGATCCTAAGAATTACCATTAAGGAAATAGACTCACTTTATTTGGAATGGTTGATGACGTGGGTACACCGAATAGTCCACTTCCTAATTCGGCAAAGGTCATCCAAATCATATTCAAAGGAGAGGGTTGCATATCTATAAACATGAGGAGTGTGATAGATATAATAATTCGATGTTCTTGGGCCGCTCTCAGCCGATGGAGTTCAAGCGTAGTAGTGTGATGTTTGTGTATCGCACCATAAATCGTTATAATGATATTAGCGGTTGTCAGAAATGATGAAGAAGCTCCAGCAAAGAAGTCTTTTGAAGGCAAACACGGTGGTACACGCAAACCGGGAAGACCAAAAGCCCGATGGAAAGATCAAGTTGTGGTAGACACCTCGAAACTTGGTGTCAGAGATTTTAGAATGAGCGCAGAAGGTCGCTATTCTACGTTCGGCTAGTGGAACAAATATTCTGTCATACCCAATTAAAGTAAAGTAAGATATTAGCGGTCCAAAAAAACTGTATATTCGCCTGAAATGGTTTGGCGAGTGATGGGTCGAATTCAATGAAATCCTCGCCGTAGTGTCGAAAGAATGACTGTAGAACAAACAAATTTCGATCGAATCTTATGTACCCTCCATCGTAGCGCAGAGGTTAGCATGCCCGCCATCATTTAAATTTAAAGACAGCATCTTTATTTTAAAAATTTCGGTTCATAGCTGATATCCTACGAATAATGAAACTTCTTAAATTTTGGGAGAACTTTTTTTTTCAGTGTACCTAGTGAGTTAGCAGAGCTATATTTAGAGTTATTACAAATGGAATGACTAGATTGATATCCCCCATTCAATGGTGGTGGAATGGGGCGTTACGCTTTTAGAAATTTTTCTGAAATTTCTGTAGACTAGTGCAACTCGTTAACTCTCCTTTTACCATTCCATGTTCACTTATTTGTGCTGTAAAATACCAGCAGTTAACCATTAAATTTATTATAACACTTTTGGTTTTTGGGTATTTAAGAAGGAAATTTGATATTTTAATGATCTGTTGTTGTTTTTGATCATGTTGCGCAAACCCTTTTGGTATTCAAAACACTAAATGTTTTTGTAACAGTTACCAAACGATGCTTACTCAAGTATCGTTTGCATCTCGAAATGCAGAAGAATGAAAGAAGAAAAAGTTCTTTATCAAGAAGAAATTGGAGTTTGGTTCATTGAAATTTATGACTGCCACACACACACACACATGCACTTGAAATTCTCGTAAAACTAGAGAAATATGCTTCAAATGATTCTATTCGACTTATTTTAATCTCTAAACTTAAGAATTTTTATAGATTTTTGTGATATTATCGAACATTTAAGAGTGGTGAAGTGCAAGGGGACAACTTTTGTTTCTCACCCACACTGCTGTTGTCATTGATTTTAAACAAAGACATAAAATAATAATGAGATGTTTCTGGATCACTGCTCTAGCTGTTTTATCTCCAAGTAACCTGAACGTTTTGTAAATGAAGCAAACGATTTGAAGTTTTAGTAACATTATGGGGGCCCATTAAAATAAGGAAAGATGATCTCTTACACTATTGTATAGAAAAACAAGAACGCGCGCAAAAGGTGTGAATGCCGGGGTAAGCACTTAAGACATGTACCATTGAAGGGCCCGGAGATTCAAGTTCAATAATTTTTTTCAAATAAATTTTAATTTTAATTAGTAAAGCTAAATGTTCTGAAAAGTTCATAAAAATGAGAATAATTTAATGTGATAGTTCACGATATTGAAATTTATGGGATTACAACACTGTTGAATGGGCAACAGATCATATTGCCGAACGGAATTGACAAAGAATTACTATCTCTCAGGGATGGTTGTTTGCGATTAAAGGGTTATCTAAGCCTTTTCATTGTATTCTTGATACAATATCCATTAGCGGAGTTGATTGCGAGAAATTGTTAAATTGAGTCTGATTTGGGACCATTATAATTTTATCAAACTCCCAGCAAAAACTTGGTAAGTACATGTCATTATTTTTGGCATGTGAAATAATGGATAACTCATTATCCTTAGATTTACTAGCTGCTAAAATATAACGAGTTATCAACAGGATTACCATCTGTGCTACCGGTAGTACAAAAGTCATTACATGCAACATTCGAAGAAGTT
This sequence comes from Stomoxys calcitrans, assembly GCF_963082655.1. NCBI lineage: Eukaryota > Metazoa > Arthropoda > Insecta > Diptera > Muscidae > Stomoxys > Stomoxys calcitrans. Next base: position 176,506,764 of record NC_081553.1, read on the forward strand.
GGAGAATAAGCACTTATTTGTAATCATAGAAAAACAAGTAAGCGCGTACTAAGTTCGGCCGGACAGAATCTTATATACCCTCCACGATGGATCGCATTTGTCGAGTTTTTTGCGCAGTATCTCTTTTAAGGCAAACAAAGAATAATGAATAAGAACTGATATGCTATTGGAGATATATCAAGATATAGTCCGATTCGGACCATAAATGAATTGATTGCTGAACATTTTAGGAGTCATTGTTTAATATTTCAGTCCATTCGGATAAGAATTGGGCCTTGTAGGGGCTTAAGAAGCAAAATCGGGAGATCGAAAGGTATTCGGGAGTAGAGAACGAATTTCATATTAAAAATTGGGTCCAAATAACTGGGGGGCCGCCCCAAACCCAAAACCTCTTAAAATAGGTTTTTTGGACGATAACAACAATATGGAACTCAAATGAAAGGTATTCGGGAGTTGATTGCGAATATGGTCAGGAACGAGAGATAGGCTTTATAGTTTGTTAATATTAGAAGGAGGCGGACCCTCCCCCTTTACCCAAAAACAACACCCAAAATCAAAGTGGACCGATCGGGACAATATGGGCATCAAATAAAAGGTATTAGAAAATAGAATACGAATACGGTATTAAAATTTGGATCTAAGTACCCATCGGGCCGCCCCAAACATAAAATTCCCTCAAAACAGACATATTGGGTGTTTATATCAATATGGGCCTCAAATGAGAGGTATTCGGGAGTAGATTACGAACCTGGCATACAAAATCAGATCGAAGTATAGGGGGTCCCCCTTCCCTCCAAAAAGGCTTTAAATGGGCATATGACCCATCATGATCATATGGGACTCGGTTTTTTGTTTATTCCGTAGAATCAAAAACGGCTGAAGCGATGTTCTTAAAATTTTCACAGATAACGTGAGTTTGTTTGGAAGGAAATATAGGCTATATAATATTTAAATATCGGATGGGGGCGGTCCCTCCCCCTTACCACAAAAGTACTACCCATAAATTAAAGTGGACCGATCGGCACAATATGGGACTCAAATGAAAGGTATTCGGGAGTAGAGAATGAATTTCATATTAAAATTTGGGTCCAATTACCCAGCGGGCCTCCCCAATCCAAAAACTCCTCCAAACAGATATATTCGACGTTCATGTCAATATGGGCCTCAAATGAAAAGTATTCCACAGTAGATTACAAATATGACATAAAAAATTAGGTCCAAGAAATAGGTGGTCGCCCCACGTCCAAGTACCCCAAATGCGCATATTAGCTGACCATGTTTATATGGGTCTCAAATGATAGGTATTTGGGAGTAGATTACGAATATGACATTAAAATTTGAGTTCAAGTCTAGGTGGCGCTTTTCTTTACAAAAATAAGTCAATTAGGTTAATTGACCCATTATGACAATATGAGGGACTCAAATGAAAGGTAATTGAGAGTATAAAACTAATTTGATATCCAATTTTGGAGCCAAGTATTTGGGGGTACGCCCTAAAGCGCCCCCTAAGCTCAACTTAATTTCCGATTATGGCCGAATGGAGCTCAAATCAACGATTTTTGGGAGTAAAGAACGAATTTGATATCTATTTTCAGGGAAAAGTGCCGGTGGCCGCCCAGCTCCAAAAACACCCTCCAAACGGTTCATTTTACAGACCATGGCAATATGGGGCTCACATTAAATGGATTTGGGAGTGCAGCACGAATTTGATATCCATATTTGAGTCGAAATATCTGAGTGCCATACCTCCCCTAAAAAGCACTTCTTATTACCCCAATTTTCAAAACCACCAGATCTCGGAGATTGATGATGCGATTCGTTTGAAATTTTTTTTTATACACTCTCACAGTCAAAACATGACTGTTGGGGTCGGGTACCACGGGGGCCTTCCAAAACCCGCCAAATGGGTATATAGCCCACTCACGACAATATAGAGCTCAAACGAAAGGTGCTTGAGAGAAACGAACCCAATTGAAGAGCCATGTGTTTGGGCAACTGCCCCAACCGAAAACATCTCCCTATCGTATAAAAGCTATTTGATATTTAAATTGATTGATTTTCGGAAATTGATACTAATTTTCGGGACAAAGTCCCTGGGGTCCATCCAACCCTCAAACAGAATTTATTTACCGATCATGCCATTATGGGGCTAATATAAAATGTATTTGAAAGTAGAGCACGAAGTAGCCGAGTCCGAATGCGATGCCGCAGTGCGACATTTTTTTGGGGGAATTTTTTACATGACCATGCATGGCAAAGTCGGGGATCACCATCGTTTTTAATTTTGTCCGATGTTATCGCCAGGATTTGAACTCAGGCGTTCAGAGTTATAGGATACAGTGGTACGAATTCGATATACACATTCAGGGCGAAGTGTCCCAACCCTAAATGATATTAGAGAGTTAAAGAAGGCGCAGCGGAGCAGGCCTGGTTCGGCTAGTTAAACTATAATCATTACTTATATGTCCATATACCAGATAACTATTTCACACATATCATTAAGTTTCATTCAAACATTCCACAAAATTAAAACAATAACACTTTTCAAAAATTCGAGTAAATTCCTGAAAAATTCCAAAATTAATTACACCTGATATGCAACAACAATGGCATTTTTTCTCATTTATAATTTTCCCCATCTCAATCTCTCCCGCTCTCTCTATCTAGCGTTTCTGGGGTGATAAATAAAATAATTACATGTTTTCCGTATTGTAGAGATATGAGCGAACAACAATCTCATTGAAATTACCCAGGTATTCAATCAACTTGGAAAATAAGTGCCAACAATTTTTGCTGCTGCTGCTGTTGCCGTCATTAAAACCAGTATGGCAAAGTGTCCAATCAGCAAATTGGCCTGTGAGCAAATATGAAACCCCCAACAAGTATCGGGTGTGATACTTCAAACCCCATTTTGATTCACAATGAAAAAGAAGCAGAAAATCCAAAAGAAGAAGAAGGTGGTGCTGTAATTTGCTACTACCCCAATGCGACGACTACCAAATCTTGATAATGAATTCTCATGTTTTTGTTTATCATGAAATTGGCGAACTATCACACCTCACCATGAATGGTGTTAAATGGTGTCGTGGTTGACGGTTTGCCTAAACTGTTCATACATTGGATGCCATGTGAAACTTTGCACATGTCACAAAACCACATTTAAAATTGATATTTTCAGTGATATTTATCGGAAGCCGTAATGCCGTATGGGCATGCGAATTTACTGTTCAATGGGTTTGCACGAACTAAATTGAAAATATTGTTGGAAATTTATTTCAATTAAACCAAATGAAATCTTTTAAATGTTCGTTTCTAATCTATAATGGTCTTGAGCTAAATATGGAGTAAAGCTTGAAACTTTTGGGTGTTCGTTTTTCGCATGAAACCAACATCATTTGAATGTCGATAAAGTGGACAGGTTGCTACTTATGTTTCAAGTACAGCAATGAATAAAAATTGAAAATCGGATTTTCAAATGTTTTGCCTAATAACGTTTGACCTTTACTGGCGTTTTATTGAACTAAATAATATTTTGTATCACATTTGTGGCGTAAAAGATAGTTTTTTTTTTTCATAAGGAGGAAAATTTTGTGTTTTCCTCGAAATCTGCTCATCTGAAAAATACGAGATGGGGATAAGATGTCGGTCTATATGGAAACTATACTCACTATTAGACAGACGGTAGGCTTGATATGGGGCCTGAATTGGAGGATAGTCTAGTGGCTCTACTGGAGCGAGATTAGACCAATACCGACCTAATCCTCTGTAGTTTGGTGGAGTGCGATGGAGAAAAATTGAAACATTTGGACAACACAACAGGTTCAGATAACATGTTGATCTCGTCATACAATCGAAGTGACAACAGTAAACCTAGACGGGATGTAGGAGGTTTCGGATCGGATACCTGAGATGACAGTTGAGATCGAGTTTGAGGTACTGCTAGCAGAGGCACTAAATTGGATTAATGGAATTTTGGTATTGCAAACTGGAAGTTCATGTCGCATGAGTATATCAAGGCTAGAGGACAGAGTTTGACTAGGGGTCTTCATTGAGGATCCAGGAGATGAGATCAGTTTTCAACTGCCTGGCTCTAATACGGTCCCGCAAGTGGAAATACGGGCGATCAAGGATGCGTAAAGTGGTCTCTTTACGGACAGTAAACAGAGCTGTAAAAACAACGACGATGAAGCCAGGAGCAATCTTGGAGCGTAAGAAGAAGATCAACGCCTTTCTGAGTATGAACCATTCCGCATCGTTTGGGTGCCGGGCCATAGCGGAGACGAATTGGCAATATGGGTCAGAGGACAGTCATCAGTCAAATTGGCGAATGCGAAGCTTTCGTGGCCACGCCATTATAGAGGGTAATTTTTATACCCCCCATCATAGGATGGGGGTATACAAATTTCGTCATTCTGTTTATAACACCTCGAAATATGCGTCTGAGACCCCCTAAAGTATATATATTCTTAATCGTCAGCCATGTCCGTCCGTCTGTCTGTCTGTCCGTCCGTCCATCCATCCACCTGTCTGTCGAAAGCACGCTAACTTCCGAAGGAGTAAAGCTAGCCGCTTTAAATTTTGCACAAATACCTTTTATTAGTGTAGGTCGGTTAGGATTGTAAATGGGCCAAATCGGTCCGTGTTTTGATATAGCTGCCGTATCAACCGGTCTTGGGTCTTGACTTCTTGAGCCTCTAGAGGGCGCAAGTCTTATCCGATTGAAATGAAATTTTGCATGACGTGTTTTGGTATCACTTTCAACAACTGTGCTAAGTATGATTCAAAACGGTTCATAATCTGGTATAGCTCTCCTATAAACCGATCTGGGGGCTTGACTTCTTGAGCCTCTAGAGGGCGCAATTCTTATCCGATTTGAATAATATTTTGCACGATGTGTTTTATTATGACATCCAACAACTGTGCTAAGTATGGCGCAAATCAGTACATAACCTAATATAGCTGCCATATAAACCGATCTGGGATCTTGATTCCTAGAGCCTCTAGAGGGCGCAATTCTCATCCGATTTGGCAGAAATTTTGTACAACGGCTTTTCTCATGACTTTCAACTTACATGTCTAATATGGACTGAATCGATCGATAGCTTGATATAGCTCCTATATAAACTGATCTCCCGATCTTGACTTCTTGAGCCTCTAGAGGGCGCAATTTTCGTCCGATTTGACTGAAATTCTGTACGACGTGTTTTGGTGTCACTTCCAACAACTGTGTTAAGTATGATTCAAAACGGTTCATAATCTGGTATAGCTCCCATATAAACCGATCTTGGATCTTATTTTATCAATATTTTATTATGAATTTCGACAACTGTGCCACATAGGGATCAAATCGGTACATAACTTGATATAGCTGCCATATAAACCGATCTGGGATCTTGACTTCTTGAGCCTCTAGAGGTCGCAATTATTATCCGATTTGTCTGAAATTTTATACTACGGATTCTCTCATGACCATCAACATATGTGTTTATTATGGTCTGAATCGGTCTATAGCCTGAAACAGCTGCCATATAAATCGTTCTCTCTGTTTTACATCTTGAGCCCACAAAGGGTGCAATTCTTATTCGAATTGGCTGACATTTTACACAGGTCTCCAACATATATTTTAATTGTGGTCCGATCGGGATTGCTCTAATATTGCTCTAATAGCAGAGCAGAAATCAAAAGATTTATCCTTGTTTTTCCTTAGGAGAGATGTCGGGAAAAGAACTCGACATATGCGATATATGGTGGAGGATACATAAGATTCGGCCCGGCTGAACTTAGTACGCTTTTACTTGTTTTTCTTTAGTAGTTTTAGTTGATTTTTCTTTAAACATTTGTATCCTTCATTTCATTTATTTTGTAACATCTATGAAAAAACTCGGTTGCTCATAATTTTTAATATTTTCTTCCAGCGGAGATATTTTGTGATATATTTCAAGCACAACTTTTATATATATTGATTATAATTTTTTTTTTTCAAATATATTTTGCAAAAAAAATCAGTTTATTCATCATAGTATTGCCCAAGAAATCAATAATGTTCTTATGATAATTTTGTTTCAAATAAAATATTTTTTTTTATTCAATTTGTGTTATTATCAAAAATCATATTATATTCCGAGGAAAAAATAAATCAATAAAATTTTGGTTATTTTTGAAGAAACCCAAAATACTTTAAACAAATATTTTTGTCCAACCCTTTGAGATATTTATTGGTACACCAGTGTAATTTTCTGGTATTAGTCTAAAACCTTTTTTTAAGACCTCTCATTAGGGATGTGACAAAATTATTTATAATTTTATTATTTATATCTTTTTAAGTCATTCTGCAATGAACTCCTTCTTCTGCAAATTATAAACAACTCAAGTCATTTATTTTATTATCCAAATACGTCAGACCATTCTTTCAGGCACCAATTTGTCATCGATTAATTTCATTATTTTTCCAAAATTGTTTAGAGCACAAACATTTTATTAATAAACACCTATGTATTGGTGCATTGATTTACAACAACATATGTATGTGTATTGTAAACAAATGCAGCTTAAAATATAATAACAGAACTGTTAACTTTAGTATATTTATAAATATTTATTTGCCACCAAATTAACTTGGTTGTTTACTAGGCAATTCCGTTTTGCCAGACTTTGGTTATTTAAACACAATTTTTCTTTCTTAATTCCATTTTTGTTATTGTAATCACATCAATTATTATCAAAAAATAAATAAATTCAATATGAAATTATTTTAATATAAACATTTAACACTTGCTGCATTTTTGTACAGCTTGGCATTTTAATTACTTTTCATTTTTGGCGTTTTGTTTTTTTTTTTTCTTCTTTAAATTCAATAAGAATTCCGTTAAAACACGTAAACAATGGTACGAAAAAAGTCGATAACCGAGTACGCCGTACTTCAACGATGGTGGCCTATACAACACCCGCGTTAATGGTTTGTCTGCGGCACGATTCGAATCAAAACTGCGTTGACCAAAAACCGAGACCTACTCAACTGCTCGTTAATGTGGGGAGCCAGTCAGCCACCACAATTTACAACAACAAATGTGAGTTTGTGAGTGCAATGGCCAATGTTGTAGTTGTTGTTATTTGTATTGCTATTGGCAAAGCGGAAGGCTCCACCAAAGAATTGAGTAGTTTTTTTGTTTCCAAACACTAGCATCTAGCATGGGCTAGCTAGCACTAACTGTTGGCTGGAAGTTCTTGCTGGAGCGCAGAGAGCTGAGTGAGTGTTCATAAAGGTTTCTCTTTCATATTTACTCTCTTTTGGTTGTTCTCTCGTTTGGGTTTGTTTGTAAACAAAGTGCGTTTGTATTGACTGCCATGCCGGTTGTCGACATGCAGTGAACACACTCCACCACCAACAAAAACAAAGAGATGGCATATACATTGAAATACTTGTTGCTTTGTTTTCTCTGCTTTAGTTGTCATAGCTACAGGGTGTGTTGTTTGTATACATGGTGTTATTACAATTGGATGGTTTTATTGATCTGCCCTTAAAAAATACTTTAAAGTAGTTGTAGGCAGGGTTGCCATTGCTGTTCATAAAGGAAACAAGAAAACGAGTGTTTGACTGGGCGGAACCTCATACAACCTCCATCAAGAGACGCATTTGTGAAGTTTTTTGAACTATTTCTTTTTATAACAGTAAGTAAAACCTTGGGTCAAAGTGGAATGGGACTTGGGTCCATCAGGGCAAGAACTATTGGGTTGCCCAAAAAGTAATTGCGGATTTTTTAAAAGAAAGTAAATGCATTTTTAATAAAACTTAGAATTAACTTTAATCAAATATACTTTTTTACACTTTTTTTCTAAAGAATGCAATTACAGAGTCACAAGCTGTGAAAAAATTTGTCAACGCCGACTATATGAAAAATCCGCAATAACTTTTTGGGCAACCCAATATATGGAAATTACGTCAGCTAGTAAAGGGTTATCTTTTAGCTATTATCTTTTTGGCAATACTGGTTTAAACAGCTCACGCACATTTCGTGTTTTGTTTCACAGTCAAACATCTTCAGCTTGGTCTATAATTTAACCATGAATCGTCTTACAAACAATCAACGCTTGCAAATGATTGAATTTTACTATCCAAATGAGTGTTCTGTTAAGAAAGTTCATCGCTCGCTCATTTTTGGCTTATTGGGTACGTAAATAAACAGAATTGTCGATTTTGGAGTGAAGATCAGCCAGAAGCATTGCAAGAGCTACCAATGTATCCAGAAAAAGTTATAGTTTGTGCGGTTTATGGGTTGTGGCATCATTGGACCGTACTTTTTCAAAGGTAATGCGAATCGTGACGTAACTGTGAATGGTGAGCGCTACAGTGAGATGATATGCAACTATTTTTTGGGCAAAATGCAAGAGCTTGACTTGCATGACTTGTGGTTTCAACAAGACGGTGCCACATGCCACACAACACTCGTAAAAATGAAATTGTTGAGAGGTGAGTTCGGTGAACATTTAATTAACGTTCGGGACCGGTCAATTGGTTTCCTAGATGGTGCGATTTAAGGCCTTTAGATTATTTTTTGTGGGACTATGTTCAACATTTCTATAGCTCTTAACAAATCACTCTTTATAACAATTTGGACCAATCTTAGCATGTTGGTAGTCAGAATGGAATTCACAAAAAAAAAATTGTCTGAAGCAAAAACTGTCGCTAAACAAATTTTTGCTGATGTTCCCAGTTGATTACGTCATTTTTCGAATCCTAGCGGCCAGCTTTCACATCCCGGCGTGAACATCAGAATAAACATTCCCCTCACTTATGCTGGCTACATTTGTGAGTTATCCTGCCATACTAAAACTTCTCCATCAAGAGCTGGAATACGCATTGATAGCATTTCTTGATATTGAGAGTGCTTTCAATAATGTAAAGCCAACGTCTGTCATGAGGAAGCGACACTGGTACTGCCGTAAGGAATACTGAAAGATGCATTGAGACAGGCTTGGTAGCTGTAGATCTTCATGGCACTCTTAAAGATATACTACAGGAAGCCCAGGCGATACATTGCACACATTAGAACCTGTTTTCTTGGGTGAAGAGAATGTTCCATTTACTGAAAGATCAAAATATCTTTGCGTTTTGCTGGAGACGTCCGTCCGTATGTCGAAAGCATGCAAAATTTCGGAGTAAAGCTAGGTGCTTGAAATTTTTCATAAATACTTCCTAAAAGTGTAGGTCGGTTGGATTTTAAATGGGCCATATTGGTCCATGTTTTGATATAGCTGCCATATAAACCGATCTTCAATCTTGACTTCTTGAGCATCTAAAAGGCGCAATTCTTATCAGATTTGGCTGAAATTTTGTACATATCGTTTCAGTATGGCATCCAAAAACTGTATCAAGTATGGTCTAAATCAGTTGATTACCTGATATAGCTGTCATATTAACCGATCTTAGGTCTTGTCTTCTTTAACTTCTAAATAGAAGGCGCAATTCTTATCTGATTTGGCTGAAATTTTGCACATATCGTTTTAGTATGACTTCCAAAACGTATGTCTAGTATGGTCTAAATCCGTCCATTGCCTGATATAGCTGCCATATATATAGATCTCCCGATTAGCCTTCTTGAGCCTCTAGAGGGCGCAATTATTATTCTAAATCGGGGCATAACCGGAAATATAAACCGATCTTGGGTATTGACTTCTTGAGCTTCTAGAGGGCGCAATTCTTATCCGAATTTGCACATATCGTTTTGTATGACGTCCAAAAACTGTGCCAAGTATGGTCTAAATCAGTCCATAGCCTGTTCTGGCTGCCATAAAAACCGACATTGAGTCTTGACTTCTTGAGCTTCTAGAGGGCACAATTTTTATCCGATTTGGCTGAAATATTGTTTCGGTATAACTTCCAACAATTATGTCGAGTATGGTCTATATTAGTCTATAGCCTGATATAGCCGCCATATAAATCGATCACCTAATTTGACTTATTGACTTATTGACATATGGCATGTGTCATTTCGGTATGACTTCCAACAACTGTGCCAACAATGGTCTAAATAAGTACATAACCTGACATATAACCGATCTCCCAATTTGACGTTCTGAGCAACGTGAAGTCGCAATTATTATTCGATTTGCCTGAAATTTTGGAGATGATATTTTTGTATGACTTGCAGTTTTTCTTTACTATCACCTTTGCGTATGGTAACATTACCAATCTTATTATAACGATTAATGGCGCTATACTGAAACATTTGTCCACATCGAGGTATTTGAGTTCTCCAACAATAGCCAGTTGTGATTTTTCAATCAAATATAACCAAATCACACTCTTGCGCTTGAACTCCTTCACGAATAGCTTTCTTTTAAATAAACTCATAGGCAAATGCATTTGGTGGCTTGCATTTAGGGAAAAAAACGCTCATCCCGCTAAATGCGTTGTACTTTAACGTTGGCTGCACTGACATAGATCTGAAATAATTAAAATATATGTCATTTTAATTTTTGATAAATGTTTTTAGGAGTTCATAAATGTGATTTTGTTAAAATTCTAATCAATTTGGCCATTCCAGAACGTTTAATTATTAAATAAATATGCTGCGTTCTACCTCTTTTAGTTTTGTCATTCAAATTCAATGATGACAGCCCATGGTTCAATAAACGGCGATAATAAGTGGCGTTAAAATTAACCGCTAAGCTAATCGGGGATAGAATTCTACTCCAAAAAATCCGCTTAGGGGCTACTATAGGCGATATGCGTTTTTCACAGATGAAAACACATGTTTTCGCGGTTATTTTTTTTTTGAAAAACTACAAAAATTTCAATGATACCATAATAAATACATAAAAATTTTGTCATAAGTAATGAGGGAATGTATTACTGAATAAAACCAGCAAGTTTTTTGCTTAAAAATCTATTATCTAAAGAAATCAACCATGAAAAAATGTCGCTAAAAGCGAATATAGTACCACCCTTATTGGGTAAATAAAACACCCCCAATGTAATGAAATTTTTAATTTGACAGATATGTCAATGTAAACTTAGTAAAACTTAGTAAAACTTCGTATTAACTTGGATATTTGATAGATATGCAGATCAATAAATAAAGGTGTTGCAAACAGAAATATAAAGTGACATTTGCTCTACTGGTTTAAATTTGATTCAACTATTCCTCTTTCTCTCTGCATGGCATATTTTATTTCAAAGAAAGATATTTTCTTATGGCAACCCTGGCCATGAGTGTAAAACATGATCTTTTGAGTTTGTTCTCATTCAAAGAGATGGAGATGGAGATTTGTTTAAAGTGGTTTCCATTTCATTCTCCCTCATCTGTGTTGCCATTGTTGTTGCTATGGTTGTTGTTCTTTTAAAGCTGTGCAAAAGATCTTTATCTCTTTACAAATGCATGAATTATGTTACAGTTTGTCAAGGAAATTGTGTTTCATGCCCCCTCCCCTCCCCTAAACAACAAAAAAAGTAGTTTTATTTTCATTTCGTTTCTTTTGTTCTTTTGCTATTGATGATTAATTTTCGGTAATAATTTTTATGTGTTACGGGAAATTTTGAAAAATGAATGAAGCCACGAATGCTAACGCTTTTGCGGCTTTCAATAAAAGTGAGAGTAAGTGAAGCAGTAGTTGAAAAGTTTTAATGGACATAAATTACTACAGAATGTTTACAAATGGTTATACATTTGGGGCAAGAAAACAAAAACAACAAGGGAAAATAATATTATTACAAAAAAATTATTGGAATAAAGGGCTTGTTGTTGTTGGTGGTGGTTTCGGTGAAATTTATATAAAATGGCTTTGATATGCTGAAATAATTTATGGGGTTGGGGGGGTTAATTTCCGTTTTATGAAGAAAACATTTCGATAGGGAAATTAAAAAAAAGATGTATTCAGTAGCTTTTACAGATTAAGGTGACTAAAATGATATACAATTAAAAAATATATGTGGCACTAAATTATTACAACAACATTTTATGTAGTGCGAACTTAAAACAGAGGTACCGACCGTGCGGTGGTATAAGTCAAAAAAAGTTTGGAATAGGTCTGTTTTTTTACAGTTAGAGTTGTCTTTGAGAGGGTTGCCTTTTATATTTCGGGATGGTACAAATGCGACCTCTAGTGGCTCAAAAAGCCAAAATGCAATATCGGTTTATATAACAGCTATATCAGGTGATCGACCGATTTGAACCATAATGAGCACAGTTGTTGGAAGTCATAACACAAAACTTCATGCACAATTTCAGCCAATTTGGATAAGAATTGCGCCCTCTAGAGGACTAAGGGGTCAAGATACAAGATCGGCTCATATGGCAGCTATATTAGGTATGAACCGATTTGAATCATACTTAGCGCAGTTGTTGGAAGTCATAAAAATTCGAAATTTCAGCCTAATCGAATGATAATTGCGGCGTCTGGTGGCTTAATAAGTCGATATACAAGATTGGTTTAGGTTTAAGAAGCCAAGATACAAGATACCTTTTATATTTCGGGATTGTATAAATGCGACCTCTAGTGGCTCAAAAAGCCAAAATGCAAGATCGGTTTATATAACAGCTATATCAGGTTATGAATAGCACAGTTATTGGAAGTCTTAACGTAACACTTGATGCAAAATTTCAGCCAAATCTGATAAGAACTGCGCCCTCTAGAGGACTAAGAAGTCAAGATACAGGATCGGTTTATTTGGCAGCTATGTTAGGTTATGGACCGATTTGGACCATATTTAGCACAGTTGTTGGAAGTCATAACAAAACACGTAATGCGAAATTTCAGCCAAATCGGATGATAATAGAGGCGTCTGGTGGCTTAATAAGTCAAGATACAAGATCGGTTTAGGCTTAATAAGTCAAGATATCAGATCGGTTTATATGGCAGTCATATCAGCTTATGTATCGATTTGAACCATACTCAACACATTTGTTGGAAGTCGTAACAAAAACCTTCACGCACAATTTCATCCAAGTCGGGTAGGAATTGCGCCCTAAAGTGGCTCAAGAAGTCAAGATCCAAGATCGGTTTATATGGTAGCTATATCAGGTTATGGACCGTTTTAACCATACTAAGCACAGGTGTAAGAAGTCATAGTAAAACACCTTTTGTAAAATTTCATACAAATCGGATAAGAATTGCGAGCTTTAGTGGCTCAGGAAGTCAAGATCCAAGAACGGTTTATATGATAGCTATATTAAAACATGTATCGATATGGCCCATTTACAATCCCGACCGAATTACGCTGGTAAATAATATTTATGCAAAATTTCAAGGGCCTAGCTCAACTCCCTCGAAAATTAGCGGACTTACGGACGGACATGGCTAGATCGACTTTAAATGTTCAGACGATCAAGAATATATGTCACGCATAGAAAAAATTAGGCACGGCGTTGTCGAAGTGGCCACATGAATCAACACACAGATTTTGTTAGATCAACAACAAATATTTATGAACCAATACCAGTTATGCTGAACAAAACGTCCACAGACGTTCATATTCTGACAACCTCTAGTGCACAGTTTATTTAAAGATTAGAAAAATATTATGTGTGCCGATGAGTATCGAACCTGTGTTCCATCAATCGCATTGTGTGTTTACAAACTTCTTATCACATTGCACCACGGCCGGCTATACACATCCAAGGTTTTAAGAGTCATTTAAACTTAGGGTTGGTACACATACATATTTCAAAGGGATGATGTACAAAACGGTCATTGCATGAATCAACAACGCTTGTTCACAAAATCATTCATGCTTGTTGACAATATTTCCAACAACGCCTGTGTATGATAATGACAACGTTGGCGCATGATTTTGCAACATATTTTTCCTACCTGTGTACTCTATGGGCTCTCAGGCGAACATTTCGAGGTGCTGCAAACGGAATGACGACATTAATATACCCCCATCCTATGGTGGATGGTGTAAAAACGCTTGCAAATTATTGAATTTTATTATCAAAATGCTTGCCATTTTAAGAAAGTTCTTCGCGCGCTTCTTCCGTTGAGCGACGAAGCTCCTTTTAGGCTCAATGGGTACGTAAATAAGCAGAAATGTCGATTTCAGAATGAAGATCAGCCAGAAGCATTGCTAGAGCTACCAATGCATCCAGAAAGAGTCACATTTTTGGTGCGGTTTATGGGCTGGTGGCATCATTGGAGCGTACTTTTTCAAATATGATACGAATCGTTACGTAACTGTGAATGGTGAGCGCTACCGTGAGATGATATGAGACAATTTTTTGCCAAAAATGAAAGAGCTTGACTTGCGTGCCATGTGATTTCAACAAAACGGTGCCATAGGCCCCACAGCACGCGCAACAACGGACTTATTGAGAGGCGAGTTCTGTAAACATTTTATTTCATCTTCGGGACCGGTCAATTGACCGCCTATGTCGTGCGATTTAATGCCTTTAGGCAATTTTTTGTGGATCTAAGTTAAAGCTCATGTCTCTGCAGACAAGTCCGCTTCAATTGACGCATAAGAAGACATCATCTAAGCAATAATTCGTGAGATACCAAAATAATCTTCAAACATTAAATTATACCGACCGCACTATGGATTCAAATAAAAATTTCATGCATTTTTAAACCCACCACCGAAGGATGGGGGTATATTAATTTTGTCATTTCGATTGCAACACATCGAAATATCCATTTCCGACCCTATAAAGTATATATATTCTTTATCAGCGTAAAAATCTAAGACGATCTAGCCATGTTCGTCCGTCTGTCTGTTGAAATCGCGCTACAGTCCTTAAAAATCGAGATATTGAGCTGAAACTTTCCACAGATTCTTTTTTTGTCTATAAGCAGGTAAAGTTCGAGAATGGGCTATATCGGTCTATATTTTGATATAGCTGCTATATAGACCGATCCGCCGATTTAGGGTCTTATGTCCATAAAAGCCACATTTATTATTCGATTTTGCTGAAATTTGGGACAGTGAGTTGTATTGGTCCCTTAGATATTCTACTTCATTTTGGCCCAGATCGGTTCAGATTTGGATATAGCTGCTATATAGACCGATCCGCCGATTTAAGGTTTTGGGCCCATAAAGGGCGCATTTATTGCCCGATGTCTCCGAAATTTGAGACAGTGAGTTGCGATAGGATCTTCGACATTCTTCTTTAGTTTAGCGCAGATCGGTCCAGATTTGAATATAGCTGCCATATAGACCGATCTCTCGATTTAAGGCTTTGGGCCCATAATAGGCGGATTTGTTGTCCGATGTCGCCGAAATTTGGGACAGTGAGTTAAGTTAAGCCCCTCGACATAGTTGTGCAATATGGCACAGATCGGTTCAGATTTGGATATAGCTGCCATATAGACCGATCTCTTGATTTAAGGTTTTGGGCCCATAAAAAGCGCATATATTCTCCGATGTCGCCGAAATTTGGGACAGTGTGTTAAATTTAGCCCCTCGACATACTTCTGCAATTTGGCCTAGATCGATAAAGATTTGCATATAGCCGCCATATAGACCGATATCTCTATTTAAGGTTTTGGGCCCATAAAAGGCGCATTTACTGTCCGATTTCGTCGAATTTTGAGACAGTGAGTTGTGTAAGGCTCTTCGACATTTTTCTGCAACTTGGACCAAATCGGTTCAGATTTGGAATTGGCTGTCATATAGACCAATATCTTCTTGATTTAAAGTCTTGGCCCCATAAAAGTCGCATTTGCAATCCGATTTCACTGAAATTTGACACAGTGACTTATGATAGGCTCTGCGACATCCTCGTCGTATATGGTTCAGACCGGTTAATTTTTAGTTAAAGCTACTAAAAAGACCAATATTGTGTTATACACAATTGAACGATGACTTGTACTTATTAGTACTTGGTCCAAATCGGAGCATATTTCGGTATAGCTGCTATGGGGCATAAGGTATGCATTTTTCACCAGATTTTGATGAAAGGTGGTTTATATATATACCCGAGGTGGTGGGTATCCAAAGTTCGGCCCCGCCGAACTTAACGCCTTTTTAATTGTTCTGAATTTTATGTGTCTTTTTTGAAAACCTTTCCCATAGTTCCTAAAAAATCACCCTTTATATAGCTTCGATATATATCGCTCTCCTGATTTTTATTCTTCAGTCTCTAGTGGGCGCAATTTTTCATTTCAATTTCAAATTGGACTGAAATTTTTCACGAAATCACCGTGACTATGATCCTATGTGGACCACATTCCGCAGGAGACTAGCACAACTCATTGTTTAAAATGTCAGCGAAATCAGGTAATAAATGTGCCTCTAAGGGCTTAAAATCTTAACAACGGTATTCACAAAACTTAATGTAGCTTTGAAATAGATTTATTTGTCAGATTTTGTTTAGAGATCTGTTAAATACGCCTATTTAAAGGCTTCATTAAGTTTTGTGATTACGGTCGTAAATCGGTATACCGTTTGAAGGCTTCGATTTGCACAACTTATCGATAACCATCTCTTTTAACCCTTTTTGAGACTTTTAAACATAAACATCGGGATATCGGTCCAAGATTTCGATTTCTACAAGTTATCGATAACCATCTCATTTAACCCTTTCTGAAACTTTTAAACATGTTATCGAAAAGAAATTAAATAAGAATCCTATCGTAAGAAAAGCATCATTCCTTAACTCTGGCCACTCATTCCAAGTGTGTGAGTATATATCTGCTGGATACAAGTATTCTGTATTTAGACATAATATCTAAATATATCCATATATCATCATAGTTGGCCATAGTTGTATTGCCGTTTTTGGCAGTTGCATCTACTAGAAAAAAAAGCAAAAACAAAAACAACTCCCAAAGAACGAGCAACATAGCAACAACAAATAAAATGTGCAATGAGTTGCATCATAATGTCGCGCCAAAGATTTAAATCCATGGAACGATGGAAGCAGCCAGCCACAATCCTGAGCATTCTGGCAATGGCAACAACAGTTGCCTTAATGAAAAAGAGGCAATGACAAAAGGCAAAAAAAACCGTCTTCAATTGAAGTTGAAATCCATGGCAAAAGGACAGACAACATCAGACCACAACAACTTACAAATCGGTATGTCTGTGTCTAATGGTTCTGGCACGGTTGCATTCTCCACGACCTTTGTGGAGTGGAGTTAAGAGTTGGAGTGTGGTGCCCTCCAAGATTGATTCCGCTGCAGGTACGAGTTGTTGTATATTGAATAGATATACGAGTATGTGTGATTATGGTATGCTTGGGTATAGATGCATTGATGTGCCTAGCATGTCTGGATGTCTGCTGGCAGCAAATGCACTTGTTGGCTGTAATGGTTATGGTGCAAATGCATCTTGGGCGCAGCAGCACGTTCCAAGGTATTCACATTTGTTGTAATCAACAGTTTAGCTTTAAATGATGATGATGATGGGAACGCTGGCGATGATGACGATGACAACGGCAACCGATGACAATGGCAACCATAATTTGTGGCAATGAAGCTGTTGCTCGCTGTCTGCTTTGCATTCATCTCCTCCTCTTTTTTTCCTAGACCTTTTCCGGTTAGTTAGACTTTATGGCTAGCCAGAAGCTGGATAGTGATTTTTTCCCTTTGGCTTTCTGGCTTTGCTTTGTGTTGCTGTCTTCAAGTAGGCGTGATTTGCTTGCATTTCAGGCGTTTTTGTTTGTAATCTATCTGGGAAATATGTTTAGTCGTTTATTGTCGCGGCCTAGTCTTTATGCACTTTTTTTTTGTATGACAGTTTTATTAAAATTTTAAGAGGCATATTTTTTTGGTATAAATTTATGATATGTAATTTTTCTTCGTATGATATGTAATTTTTCTTCGTGGGTTATTTTTTATTTTGCATATAAAAAAAAACCCACGTTCCATTTAACACAGACCGAATTAAAAAAAATCTATTTTTTGAGGTGTCAAAATGGAGAGGTTATGTATAAAGGAAAATTAATAATCAGCAAACAAATTTTGGGTTTAAGAATATCTCATCATTAAGAAAATTCTTGTATGAGTGGATAAGAACTGTTATATCCAATTACGTGTAGAAGTTTACTTACAATTTATTTCTCATTATTTTTACAACTAAAGGCAGGAACTTACCTGGAATGAAAAAGAGAGCAAAATTTTATTATATGTTTTTAAGTAAGCAAAGTAAAGTCAAAACCAATAAAAAGGTATATCCAAATCTGAACCGATCTAGGGCAAATTAAATAGAGATGCCAAAGGGCCTAACATAACGCACTGTCCCAAATTTCGGCGAAATTGGACAATAAATGCGCCTTTTAAGGACCCAAAACCATAAATCGAGAGATCGGTCTATATGGCAGCTATATTCAAATCTGGACCGATCTGAGCCAAATTGAAGAAGGATGTCGACTGGTCTAACACAACCCACTGTCCCAAATTTCGGCGAAATTGGACAATAAATGCGCCTTTTAAGTACCCAAAACCATAAATCGAGAGATCGGTCTATATGGCAGCTATATTTAAATCTGGACCGATCTGGGCCAAATTGAAGAAGAATGTCGAAGGGGTTCGGACAATAAATGCGTATTTTATGGGCCCAAAACCTTAAATCGAGAGATCGGTCTATATAACAGCTATATCCACATCTGAACCGATCTGGGCCAAATTGAAAAAAGATGTTGAAGGACCTAATATATCTCACTGTCCCAAATTTCAGCCAAATCGGATAATAAATATGGCTTTTATAGGCCTAGGACCCTAAATCGGCAGATCGTTCTATAAGACAGCTATATCTAAATCTGGACCGATCTGAGCCAAATTGAATAAGGATGTCGAAGGGGCTTACGCAACTCACTGTCAGGAATTTCGGCGACATCCGACATTAAATGCGTATTTGATGGGCCCAAAACCTCAAATCAAGAAATCGGTCTATATGGTAGCTATATCGAAAATGACGAAAGTCTAACACAACTCATTGTCCCAAATTTGGGCGACATCGGATAATAAATGTGGCTTTGATGGGCCTAAGACCCTGAATCGGCGGATCGGTCTATATGGCAGCTATATCCAAATCTGGACCGATCTGAGCCAAATTAAAAAAGAATGTCTAAGGGCCCAACACAACTCCCTGTCCCAAATTTCAGCAAAATTGGATAATAAATGTGGCTTTTATGGGCCTAAGATCCAAAATCGGCAGATCGGTCTATATGGCAGCTATATCCAAATCTGAACCGATCTAAGCCAAATTAAAGAAGAATGTCTAAGGGTCCAACACATCCCACTGTCCCAAATTTCAGCCAAATCGGATAATAAATGTGGCTTTTATGGGCCTAAGACCCTAAATCGGCAGATCGGTCTATATGGCAGCTATATCCAAAACTGAACCGATCTGAGCCAAATTGAAGAAGGATGTCCAAGGGCTTAACTTAACTCACGGTCCCAAATTTCAGCCAAATCGGATAATAAATGTGGCTTTTATGGACCTAAGACCCTAAATCGAGAGATCGGTCAATATGGCAGCTATATCCAAATCTGGACCGATTTGGGCCAAATTGCAGAAAAATTACGAAAAGTCTAACACAACTCATTGTCCCAAATTTTGGCGACATCGGACAATAAATGCGTCTTTTATGGCCCCAAAACCATAAATCGAGAGATCGGTCTATACGGCAGCTATATTCAAATCTGGACCGATCTGAGCCAAATTAAAGAAAAATTTCTAAGGGTCCAACACATCCCACTGTCCCAAATTTCAGCCAAATCGGATAATAAATGTGGCTTTTATGGGACTAAGACCCTAAATCGGCAGATCGGTCTATATGGCAGCTATATGCATATCTGAACCGATCTCAGCCAAATTGAAGAAGGATGTCGAAGGGCTTAACTTAACTCACTGTCCCAAATTTCAGCAAAATCGGACAATAAATGTGGCTTTTATGGGCCTAAGACCCTAAATCGGCGGATCGGTCTATATGGCAGCTATATCCACATCTGAACAGATCTGAGCCAAATTGACGAAGGATGTCCAGGGGCCCAACAGAACTCACTGTCCCGAATTTCAGCAAAATCGGATAATAAATGTGGCTTTTATGGGCCTAAGACCCTAAATCGGTGGATCGGTCTATATGACAGCTATATCCAAATCTGGACCGATCTGAGCCAAATTGACGAAGGATGTCGAGGGGCCCAACAGAACTCACTGTCCCAAATTTCAGCAAAATCGCATACTAAATGTGGCTTTTATGGGCCTAAGACCCTTAATCGGCGGATCGGTCTATAAGGGGGCTATATCAAGACATAGTCCGATATAGCCCATCTTCGAACTTAACCTACTTATGGACAAAAAAAATATTCTGTGCAAAATTTCAGCTCAATATCTTTATTTTTAAAGACTGTACCGTGATTTAAACAGACAGACGGACGGACATGTCTAGATCGTCTTAGATTTTTACGCTAATCAAGAATATATATACTTTATAGAGTCGGAAATGGATATTTCGATGAATTGCAAACGGAATGGCAAAATAATATACCCCCATCCTGCGGCGGTGGGTATTAAGAGGATAATGCTAGGTTAGGTTGAAAAAGAGTTTATGGATATAAACCCGCCCCATGGCATTATGGATATACCCTATGCCAGTGATCGGCTTGCATTGCACTTTTAGTACTAAATTTGTTCAATTCTGGTATTGGGTCCTCAACTAAATGCTGAGGTCTGTTAGCCGCAAAAGCAGTGTAATGGCATAGGAAAAGCTTTAACGTCTCATCATCTTTCCCACATGCCCTACACACGCCATCACTTTCTACATAAGTACGCCCATAGTCCATGGTATCACGTTATGATACCGTAAGCTCTCAGTATTAGCCTAGTCCGCTGAAGATTCTGATCTCCCCCGAAATGATTTTCGCAGTCCTATCGAACGTTTCACTATTCCACAGAGCTATGTCCATAACTCGGAATGCAACTCTACGCTAGGTTTAGGATTCACAAAATCTACAGATGGCAGTCTTGTGACCTTTACGATCAAATCTTCTACCCTTTTATTTTGCCTTACTGTGGCCGTTCTAACCCTCCAAGACAGTTTGTTACAGCTCAAATGGCCAGTATACTGGCCGTAAAGAAGTTCAAAAGTGACACCATATTTTCTCTCCACCTACAGGCAGTTTGAACAAAAGTCAGTCCCTGGATCCCTAATGTAAACCCCAGGCCCACTCTTTCCACTAGCTTTGATCCTTTCATGTAGAATGGGCCTCCAAGTCAAGTCGGATAATCGATCAATTTGGGAGCTACACCAAATCACGATCCACTTATGGCCAAGGTTGACATTTGGAATGGATGCAATGCAAAACCATCTGTTCAAAGTTTTTAAAACCATTTGAAAACGCAACTCGAGTTTAAATGCAACTATTTTGTGGGCCTCTCCATATAAAATGAATAATAAATTTCCCATGAACATTCCATTAAGAAACATGGGATACATCTCTCATATCAATGAGTGCAGTCCGATTAAAATTTAAGGACAATAATTTGCATATGGATGTTTTGGGGATTTTCGTGAAAATCCATTGTTGAAACACTATGTGCGTACTTATCTGGTAGCGAATAATGTGCACGTTCCCAATATTCGCTACCAGAAAAGAAATCCATGTTATACTACATGTCTTAAAACACATGTCTTAAAAGAGAGGGAATACTATTCTGCTAAAATAGAACTTGAAGGTTTTTTTTAATCCAAATTCCTAACAAGACCACAAAGAGTAAGTATATTAAAACTTTTCAGCCTACCCACGCAATTTTCAAATGTTTCAGCAACATGTTGATAACCTGCTACAATAAAGCACTAATTGCTAACAGCAACATGTATCTCTACGCTCTTGCATTTCATGTTGCTATAAAAACAAATGTTGCTTAGTCACCATATGACTTCAACACTGTTAAGCTCATTAACATTGGACGTTGCCAACATTCCAACA
Organism: Stomoxys calcitrans; assembly: GCF_963082655.1. Classification (NCBI taxonomy): domain Eukaryota; kingdom Metazoa; phylum Arthropoda; class Insecta; order Diptera; family Muscidae; genus Stomoxys; species Stomoxys calcitrans. The sequence goes on from NC_081553.1 coordinate 176,528,634, forward strand.
TACATTTAACTTACACTAAGCATCAGTTCCTTTTGTTGACTACTACACTTGAAACAAGTTTTCCTACCCGCATAACCTATTCCCATTCTGGGATAAGCATATGGTGATTTATCTTATTGATTTTCAAGACACATTCTCCTGTGAAAATTATATGCAGTCTGCCGTTACTCCACTCGTGTCACTCGATGCCTATCGACTAACACCTATCGAATGTATTTTTGTTTTGTGTGTTTGTGCAAACCCGTTTATTAATAATTCATGTTTGTTTGAGTTTATTGGTCGTTTTCCTACTTTCCAGCCAGCATCGTCAGCAATGGATAAATATGATAGCTTAAACTAACACCACCCACCCACCATAGTTGACCCCATAGTTGATACCACATAATTTACAATTAATTTTTTTTTCTTCTTCTCCCTCAAAATTTTCTTATCACGAAGTATAAGAAACTTGTGAAAAGTCAACATGAACGCCTTGCAATGAAAAATATGGAGAAGGCTTTGTGAAAATATGACCACACAAAAAACACCGGCTGTGGGGTTGACTTGCCAAACTGAGCCACCCAATAAATTTTGAGGGAAGACTTTGGATCGTGAGGGTTTTTGTAATAGTTTTTGAGAAATAAGGTGACCAGAGGTTAATGTTTTGAATAGGTGTGAACCAGCCATTAAGGAATAATGCAGAGATTTCTTTGGTAACATTGAGGGCTGTTTATATTTAAGTATAAGCTCAAAGATAACAATTAAGGAAAGACAAAAGTTGGGCAGAGAAGTTGGGCAATAGAGTGAAGTGAACGCTTTATCTAATTTTGAAACGAATTTTGATGGACCACCGCAGACGTTTTCAGATGGGTATTAAAACAATCTGCTGTCCTGCTGCAGACCGCAGGGTAATCTTTTTCTATTACAAATAGACAAACCAGTAAGGAAAGGCAAAAGTCGGCCAGTGCGACTTTATAACACCCCAAACCTATACTCTAGGTACAAAGTGGGAGCTATGTCTTATTCTGAAAGCAAAGAGCTGTGCACAATTTTGGCAAAATTGGACTAAAATGCGCTTGCAGTGACCCTAGAATATAAAATCTGGCGAAATACATATATGGCAGCTATATATAAATCTTAACCGATTTCTATAAAATTCACCAGTATTATTAAAAGACATAAGAAAATCCTTCTTGCCAAATTTCGAGGGAATAGGTTCACAAATGACCATTTTATTGCATTATTACTGGAAATCGGACGAACATATATATGGGAGCTATATCTAAATCTGAACCGATTTCGAGCAAACTTTTCAGATATTGTGGTGGTAATCGGGAAAAGCGTTGTACAAAATTTTGGGAAAATTGGTTAATAAATGTGCTTGCAGTGACCCTAGAAGTGAAAATCGGGCGATATATGGATATGGCAGCTATATCTTAATCTAGACCGATTTCTATGAAATTCACCAGTAATGTCAAGAGTCATATGAAAATCCTTTCTGCCAAATTTCGAGAGAATCGGTTAACAGATGACCATTTTATTGCATTATTACTGCAAATCGGACGAACATATATATGGGAGCTATATCTGAATCTGAACCGATTTCGAGCAAACTTCTCAGATACTGTGATAGTCGTCGAAGAAGGCGTTGTGCGAAGTTTTGGGAAGATTGGTTAATAAATGCACTTGCAATGGCTCTAGGGGTGAAAATCGGGCGATTTATATATATATGAGAGCTATATCTTATTCTGAATCGATTTCTGTGAAATTCACCAGTAATGTCGAGAGTCATGAGATAATCCCTCTTGCCGAATTTCGAAAGAATCAGTTCACAAATGCCCATTTTATTGCATTATTACTGCAAATCGGACGAACATATATATGGGAGCTACAATATATCTAAATCTGAACCGACTTTTTTCAACTCCAATAGCCTTCGTCTCTAGGCCAAAAACATGCCTGTCCAAATTTGAAGACGATCGGATGGAAGTTGCGAACTGTAGTTTGTACACAAATTAACATGGACAGACGGACAGACAGACAGACGGACATAGCTAAATCGAATCAGAAAGTGATTCTGAGTCGGTCGATCAGCCATGTCCGTCCGTCTGTCTGTTGAAAGCACGCTAACTTTTGAAGGTGTAAAGCTAGCCGCTTGAAATTTTGCACAAATACTTATTATTAGTGTTGGTCGGTTGAGATTGGAAATGGGCCAAATCGGTCCATGGTTTTGGTATTGCAGCCATATAAACCAATGTCGGGTCTTGACTTCTTAAGCCGCTAGAGGGAGCAATTCTCATCCGATATAGATAAAATTTTGAACGTGGTATTTCGGTATCACTTCCAACATTAGTGCGAAGTATGGTCCAAATCGGCCCATAACCTGGTATAGGTGCCATATAAACCGATCTTGGATCTTGACTTCTTGAGCCGCTAGAGCGCGCAATTCTCATCCGGATTAGATAAAATTTTGCATGTGGTGTTTCGGTATCACTTCCAACATTTGCGCGAAATATGGTCTAAATCGGTCCATAACCTGGTATAGGTGCCATATACACCGATCTTGTATCTTGTTTTGCATAAAGTTAGGAAGAAAATGTGTTTTTGTTTTGTAATAGCATTTCATTACTAGATCGCGATTTGGTTTGGTACCACACCAAACTCATTAATAGGATCATGTCAAAAAGATATACCTTCTAGATTGAAATTATCTTAAGAAAATTTTCCTGATGTAGCACAGCAATATGCCCACCACCATAGGATGGGGGTATACTAACCTAGCCCATGAACATTCCACTTAGGAACAGGGCTAAACTTCTCATATATCAATGAGTGCAGTCCGATTCAAGTTTAAGCTCAATGATAAGGGGCCTCCTTTTTATAGCCGAGTCCTAACGGCGTGCCGCAGTGCGACACCTCTTTGGAGAGAAGTTTTACATGGCATAGTACCTCACAAATGTTGCCAGATTTAGGAGGGGAAAACCACAGCTGAAAATTTTTTCTGATGGTCTCGCCAGGATGCGAACCCAGCCGTTCAGCGTTATAGGCGGACATGCAAACCTTTGCGCTATGGTGGCTTACAGTCATTCCGTTTGTAACCGTATAGACCTAAAAACGGCTGAACCGCTTACCTTGAAATTTTCCCAGATTGTGTTGGTTGGTCTGGAAGGAAACATAGGCTATATATAATTTTTTGATATCGGGAGGGGGGCGGACCCTCCCAAAAGCACTGCCCAAAACAAAAGTGTAGCTATCGAGACAATATGGGATTAAAATGAAAGGTATTCAAGAGTAGAGTACGAATTCCATAACAAAAGTTGGGTCCAAGTACCTGGGGGCCGCCCCAGCCCCAAAACCCCTTAAAATAGGTTAATTTGACGATCATGACAATATGGGACTCAAATGAAAAGTATTCGGGAGTAGATTACGACTATGGTCAGGAAGTAGGTATAGGCTTTACAATTTATTGATAACGAAAGGGCGCGGACCCTCCACCGTTACCCCAAAAACACCACCCAAAATCAAAAGTGGACCGATAAGGACAATATGGGTATCAAATGAAAAGTATGCGGGAGTATATAACGAATATGACATACAAATTAATGTCGAGGTATAGGGGGTCACCTCACCCCCCACAAAAATGCCCAAAATGGGCTCATTAGCTAATCACGGATATATGGGACTCGGTTTGTTTGTTTCGTATAGCCGGAAAAACAGCAGAACCGATTTTCTCGAAATTTTCGCATATTGTGTAGGGTGGTCTCGAAGGAAGCATAGGCTATATAATATTTCGGTATCGGAAGGGGGACGGATCCTCCCCCTTATGCCAAAAACACAACGCAAAATCAAAAGTGGACTGATATCAGGACAATATAAGTATCAAATGAAAGGTATTGGGAATATAATACGAATATGGTATTAAAATTGGTGTCTAAGTACCCATCGGGCCGCCCCAAACCCAAAACTCCTCCAACAAACTTTTATTTCAACATGGGGCTCAAATGAAAGGTATTCGGGAGTAGATTTTGAATCTGGCATACAAAATCATATCGATGTATAGAGGGTCATGCCACCCCTCAAAAACGCCATTAGACCCATTATGACTATATGATACTTAGCTGAACCGATTTTCTTAAAATTTGCATAGATTGTGTATGTTTGTCTGGAAGGAAACATAGGCTATATAATTTTTAGATATCGGGTGGAGGCGGACCCTCCCCCTTACCCCAACAGCGCCACCCATATCCGAAAGTGGGCCGTTGGGTACAATAAGGGTATCAAATGAAAGGTATTGGAGACAAGAACACGAATATAGTTTTAAAATTTGGGTCTAAGTACCCGGCGCCCCCAACCCTAAATCTCCTCTTAACAGATATGATAGGGATAGGACTTCAACGAAAAGTATTAGGCAATAGATTACAAACGTGGCATAAAACATTAGGTCTAAGTAATGGGAGGTCGCCCAGCCTCAAAATACCCCAAAAGGACATATTAGCCGACCATGGCTATATGGAACTCAAATGAAAGGTATTAGGGAGTAGATTATGAATATGACATTAAAATTTGCGTTAAAGTCTAGATGGCGCTTTTTCTCCTAAAGATACGTCAAATGGGTTATTTGACCTATTATGACAATATGGTACTCAGGTATTTGAGAGCAGAAAACGAATTTGATATCCAATTTTGGAGTCAAGTGTTTTGGGGTACGCCCTAAAGCACCTCCTAAACTGAACTTCATTTCCGTTGAGGATAAAGAACGAATTTGATAACTATTTTCATTGCAACGTGCCGGTGGCCGCCCCAGCCCCAAAACACCCTCCAAACAGTTTATATTTACCGGCCATGGCAATATGGGACTCAAATTAAAGGGATTTGAAAGTTCAGCACGAATTTGATATTCATATTGGAGTCGAAATGTCTGAGGTACCATCCCTCCTCTAATGAGAACTTTGCCACCAGGAATTGAAAAGAGGCAAATTCTCACACATCAATGAGTGATTTCCGATTCAAGTTTAAACTCAATGATAAGGGACCTTTGTTTATAGCCGAGTCCGAACGGCGTCCCGCAGTGTGACACTTCTTTAGGGAAAAATTTTTAAATGACCAAGCATTGCATTGTCGCCAACATTAAGAGGGGATAAATACGGCTTTGTCCGATGTTCTCGCCAGGATTCAAACGCGTTCAGTGTCGTAGGCTACAATGGCACGACTTTGAAATCCACATTCAGGGCGAAGTGTCCCTACCCTAAAAAGATATTAGAGAGTTCAAGAAAGCGCAGCGGAGCGGGGCCCGGTTCGGTGGTGGGTTCCCAAGATTCGAACCGGCCGAACATAGCACGCTTTTACTTGTTTTTAATTGACAGTACTATAAAGAAAATCTGTCAAATAGACCTATTTCAAATATACATTAAGTTTTGTGAATACCGGTGTAAATGTATAACTCCGACTAATATCCTGTCCTTCTAGTTATGCTTGAACTAAAATATTCCACTTCAACTCACAGTGTTTTTCTCTCCACCTCACCATTGTCAGTAACAACCTCTAATCCTTTTGGCATTGTTATATAACCCTGACACGGCTGGTGTTACAAATGCTGATGTTTGTGCTCTATCTCTATCTCATTCCCATTCTTTCTCGAACAAAGCCAGCAACCAAGGCAATGACATTAGCCACGTTTTTCAATATTGTTATCCGTTAATGTACATTTATTGTAAGATAATATTATTTCTGCAAATAGACAAAGCCGTTGGTAGGATTCCAAAGTCAGGCGTAGTGGTTTTTTTCTTTGCTGGCCCTCATTCATACAATCCCTGAGCAACAACAAAGATGTAAAGAAATTTATTTCTGCTCCATTTAAAACTAAATGCAGAGGATACTTTCTAAAGTATCCCTCAGCAGGAGTTGCAGGGCCCAGCTGAGGGCTAGGAATCAACACACACACACTCACACTTACAACTACCTACCCACACATATACAATATATTTCTCTTATGCCAAATTCCAACTTAACAAAACACACAGCATTGGGCATTGAGGCAAAGGCATGGCTTTGCAATTGCATTTCATCTTACATTTTTGCTGAATGTCGAAGTTGTTGGCTTTTACTCCCCACTTTCTCTCTCTCTCTCTCTCTCTCGTCTCTGCCCATTTTCTATTATTTTTGCTTTGACTTTAGAAATCTTATAACACTTTTTACATTATTTTTACTGCCTTGGCTGTTTTTCTCTCTACTCTAGCCAGATTTCTTTCTTTTTCTTTTGGCCATTGCAATCATACAGCAAAATAATGGAATCGAGCTAGCAACTCGTAGGATGTTGCAAAGATTGTAACAACAGCAACAACATGCGTTTTTTCCCGCTTACATCGTTACATGTTAAGTGGTTTATGCCTTTGATATCCTTTACAAATACAAAACGGATATTGTGGCACGAAAAATGTTATGTTGGTGGAGCAGTAGCAGCAGCAGCATGACAGCCATCACTTACAACTACGTTGATGGTGGTTTGTTAGAAGCCCATGCCACGTCCTTCTGTATCATGCGAATATATACGATGTTCAAGTATATCCTTGGTATTGTCGTGTTTTGCTTTAATATATTGCAAATATATACTCCATAAGCTAAGGAAATGCATTTTTGTTTTCCCATAGAAAAGGCAATGTTGGAGGAAACTTAAGGATGGAGTTTGAGTGTGTAACAGAGTTTAAGCTTAAGTATAATTTTTTGTATAAAAAACTAAAACCTTGGTTGATTTGTTAAACAATGTGAAGTCAAGCCGAAACTAAAGACCCCATTGCCAGGACTTAAGACATTTTATCATATTTATACCACTCTTGTGGTACAAGGACTATTTTTGGTTACGAATGCAAATGCAAAATTTGCCCATGAACATTCCACTAAGGAACAGGGGCAAACTTCTCACATATCAATGAGTGCTGTCCGATTCAAGTTTAAGCTCAATGATAAGCGGCCTCCTTTTTATAGCTGATTCCGAACGGCGTGCCGAAGTGCGATACCTCTTTGGAGAGAAGTTTTACATGGCATAGTACCTCCCAAATTTTGCCAGCATTAGAAGGAAAAAACCACCGCTGAAAATTTTTTCTGATGGTCTTGCCAGGATTCGAACCCAGGCGTTCAGCGTCATAGGTGGACATGCTAACTTCTGCGCTACGCTGGAAGTTTTACATGGCATAGTACCTCAACAATGTTACCAGCATTAGGAGGGAAAAGCCACCGCTGAAAATGTTTTCTGATGGTCTCGCCAGGATTCGAACCCCGGCGTTCAGCGCCATAGGCGGACATGCTAACCTCTGCGCTACGGTGGCCTTAATACTTGGTACATTTATTAAATGTCATAAAAGATGTCAAAGTACAAAATTTCAGCCAAGTCGGATAAGAATTGCATAAAGGCTCAAGAAGTCAAATCGGGAGGTCGGTTTATATGGGAGGTATATCAGGTTTGGGGCCGATTTGAACCATGGTTAGGCTCGGTTAGATTTTAGTAGCAGTCTATATTAGACTCACTTAGATGTTTTCATCCATTGTGACACCACACTAACAGAAGAAGCAAGATGCCTTCTAATTCCTGCCGTTGAACTATGAAGATCGCTTTAAAAAGCCCAATAACTTGCAAATTTTCCCATTCGGACAGATTCTCAATGAGAGCCTAAAGTGGAACTCCTTCTGACTGCTAGTGCGGGACACACACACAGAAGGTGTTCTATAGTCTTTTCTTCTACGATATATCAGGAAGTATATCAGGTTTAGGGCCGATTTGAACTATGGTTTGGTTAGGTTAGGTTTTAGTGGCAGTCAAACTCACTTAGACATTTTCGTCCATTAAGACACCACAGAAACAGAAGAAGGAAGATGCCTTCTAGTTCCTACCGTTGAACTATGCAGATCGCTTTAAAAAACCCAATAAGTTGCAAATTTTCACATTCGAACAGGTTCTCAAAGAAATGAGAACCTAAAGTGGAACTCCTTGTGGCTGCTAGTGCAGGACACACACACACAGGAGGTGTTCTATAGTCTCTCCTTCTTCCATGTCCTCACAGTTGCTGGCAACATTCAGTCTCTCAGCATGTTTTCCGATTAGACAGTGACCTGTAATGACGGACACAATCAGTGACACGTCTGTTCTAGCCAATGAAAGCAAAACAGTAGGCCTCTTCAAGTCTTGATTAGGCCACATAGTTTTAGAATGCTCACAGCCAAAAACTATGGCAGTCTGCCATCGGACTCACTTACACGTTTTCGTCCATTGTAATACTACAGGAACAGATGAAGGAAGATGCCTTATAGTTCTTACTGTTGAACTATGCAGATCGCTTTAAAAAGCCCAATAAGTTGCAAATTTTCACATTCAGACAGGTTCTCAAAGAAATGAGAAAGTGGAACTCCTTCTGACTGCCAGTGCGGGACACACACACAGGAGGTGTTCTATAGTCTCTCTTTCTTCAATGTGCTCACAGCTTCTGCAAAAGTCGTTGCTGGCAACATTCAGTCTGTCAGCATGTTTTCCGATTAGACAGTGACCTGTTATGACGGACACAATGACTGAGACGTCTGTTCTAGCCAATGAAAGCAAAGCGGTAGGACTCTTCAAGTCTAGATGAGGCTACATAGTTTTGGAATGCTCACAGCCCCCTTTTTTGTGACCATCTATCATTCGTTGTATTTTAAGCCTGGTGTTGAAAACTTAGCTTACATGCCGCTAGAGGCATACCCATTCCAGTATCCCTGGAATGTGTAAGGTAGTTCCTAGTCTCGCAAGCTTGTCCGCTTTACAATTTCCACGGACATCTCTGTGGCCCGGCACCCAGAACAGGTGAATTTTGAACTGTTCAGCCATCTCGTTGAGAGATCTGCGACAGCCGAGGATGGTTTTTTGTTCAGAAATATGTTCTCCAAGGAGTTAATGGAGTTATCAAAAAGCGGCTCAGGTAGGGTGCAACTAACACTTTCAGGAACATCGGATATTGTATAAAGGATAGTGTCCGTAACCGCCACATGACCAATGAGAAAGCTTACTTAACCTTACGGCAGTGGTCGCTGCAATTTGGGTAGCCACAATGTCCAGAGGCATAAAATGCATGTCCAGAGGCATTTAATTCAGTGCATCAGATGGTGAAGTCCTCAGTGCGGCTGTGATGCATAACACAAACCATCCGTTAAGTATTGAGCAGAAGGTGGACTTTTGAAGCGCTTTCCACCAGACTACAACACCATATAGTATTATAGCTCTTACAGCTGCAGTATATACCCAATTCATGACACGCGGTCTAAACTCCCAACTTTTGCTAATCGCTCTCTTGCAAGCGTATAGGGCAAGAGTTGTCTTTCTTGCCCTTCCCAAAATGTTGGATTTCAAGTTCAATTCCCTGTCCAGCAAAATACCCCGGTATTTTACCCTTTCTGTAAATGGCACATTCTCTCCAACCAAGAAGACAGATTCCATTCCAGGCAACTTTTATTTTCTGTTGAAAAAAACTACTTCTGTCTTGCGCGAATTTATACCTAGACCACTTTCGGTAGTGTTTTCGGTAGTGGTTTCGGTTAATAAATTTTCTTACGGTAGAGTTGATGTCTAGAAACTCCAACTCCTTCATGATTGACGTCGGTATTACATTATTGAAAGGACCTTCAATGTCAAGAAATGCTACCATTGCATATTCTTTGACAGCGAGAGAACCCTCTATTTGAACCATACTTAGCACATAAGTTGGAGGTCGTTGGAGAAGTCATTGTGCAAAATTTCAACAAAATCAGACCAAACCTCTGTCAAACCAGCAAATATTAAAGCTTCTAGGAACCGAACAAGGATGATCGAGCGACCGGTTAATATGGGAGCTAGATAAGTTTATAGATCGATTTGGACCGTTCTTGGCGCAGTTGCTATAAGTCGTAACGGAATACCGCACCGCAAATCGAACAAAAATTGTGGCTTGTATGGATTCAAGAAGTCAAATCGGGAGATCGGTTTATATGGGAGCTATATCAGGTTATAGACCGCACTGGATACCGTAGTTGGAAGTCATAACGGAATACTGTCTTCTTATTTTCAGTCAAATCGGACAAAAACTGCAGCTTTCAGGGGTTCAAGAAGCCAAATCGGGAGATCGGTTTATATGAGACCTATATCAGGTTATAGATCGATTTAAACCGTACTAGACACAGTTTTTGAAAGTCATAACAGAACACCATGTGCAAAATTTCAGCCAAATCGAATGAAAATTGGGGCTCCCAGAGGCTTAAGAATTCAAATCGGGGGATCGGTTTATATAGGAGCTATATCAGGTTATAGACCGATTTGGACCGTACTTTGTGAGTGACAAAAATTGTGGCCTTCAGTGGCTCTGGAAATCAAATTGGGGGATCCGTTTAGATAGGAGCTATATCAGGTTATGGACCGACTTAAACCGTACTTGGCACAGTTATTGAAAGTCATAACAGAACGCTATATGCAAATTGTAGCCAAATCGGATGAAAACTGAGGCTACCAGGGGCTCAAGAAGCCAAAGCGAGAGATCGGTTTATATGGGAGATATATTTAAATCTGAATCGATATGGCCCATTTTCAATCTCCAACAACCTACATCAGTATTTAGTATCTGTGCAAAATTTCAAGGGGTTAGCTTTACGCGTTCGACGTGATTTCGACAGACGGACGGATGGACGGACATGGCTATATCGACTCGGAGTGTCGAGAAGATCAAGAATATATATATTTAATATATATTTAATTGAATAGATATGGCACACTGATCACAAGAGAGCACATGCTACTCGCCTATGCCAACGACATCGATATCATAGGTCGATCACCGGAAGTTATAACTGCAGCCTTTGAAAGAATCGAAAGGGAGTCAGTGAAAATGGGTCTGGCAGTAAATGGAGATAAGACGAAATGGATGGTTTCCACTCCCAAAAAGCCTTGTACAACCGAGCAGATAAAGAACATGGAGAAAGTTGGGAACCACAACTTTGAGATAGTCAGTAAATTTATCTACCTCGGCACCGCCGTAACCAAAACGAATGACACCAGTTTTGAGATTAGGCGAAGAATAATACTGGAAAACAGATGCTACTAAGGACTAAACAGTTTAGAAACAAGGCCACCTCTCCACAGACAAAGATTACACTATACAAGACAATGATACTACCCTTGTTGTTATATGGTTCTGAGTCATGGGTACTTGTGAAAGCAGACGAGGGAGTTCTTGGAGTATTTGAGAGAAAGATTCTTCGTAAAATATATGGACCAGTTTGCGTTAACGGAGAATATAGGCGACGTATGAACCACGAGCTGTATGAGCATAGTTACACATATCAAAATACAATGGCTGCGTTAGCTAGGTCATGTTGTCAGAATGGATGAAGAAGCTCCAGCAAAAAAGTCTTTTGAAGGCAAACACGGTGGTACACGCAAACCGGGAAGATCAAAAGCCCGATGGAAAGATCAAGTTGTGGGAGACACCTCGAAACTTGGTGTCAGAGATTTTAGAATGAGCGCTAAAGATCGAGGCGTTTGGAACGCTATTCTACGTTCGGCTAGTGGAACAAATATTCTGTCATAGCCAATAAAAGTAACGTAAAGTATGTATACTTTGTAATGTTGAAAATGTATAATTGGATGTGTTGCAAATAAAATGACAAAATTACTAATTCTCCAGTGGTGGGTATAAATAAAAACATCTTCTATATAAAAATCAATTTGTGTTTGTTTGTAGGTTTGTTTGTTTGTATGTTTGTTTGTTTGTATGTTTGTATGTTCCTTATAGACTCAAAAACAGCTGAACCGGCACCCAGAACAGGTGAATTTTGAACTGTTCAGCCATCTCGTTGAGAGATCTGCGACAGCCGAGGATGGTTTTTTGTTCAGAAATATGTTCTCCAAGGAGTTAATGGAGTTATCAAAAAGCGGCTCAGGTAGGGTGCAACTAACACTTTCAGGAACATCGGATATTGTATAAAGGATAGTGTCCGTAACCGCCACATGACCAATGAGAAAGCTTACTTAACCTTACGGCAGTGGTCGCTGCAATTTGGGTAGCCACAATGTCCAGAGGCATAAAATGCATGTCCAGAGGCATTTAATTCAGTGCATCAGATGGTGAAGTCCTCAGTGCGGCTGTGATGCATAACACAAACCATCCGTTAAGTATTGAGCAGAAGGTGGACTTTTGAAGCGCTTTCCACCAGACTACAACACCATATAGTATTATAGCTCTTACAGCTGCAGTATATACCCAATTCATGACACGCGGTCTAAACTCCCAACTTTTGCTAATCGCTCTCTTGCAAGCGTATAGGGCAAGAGTTGTCTTTCTTGCCCTTCCCAAAATGTTGGATTTCAAGTTCAATTCCCTGTCCAGCAAAATACCCCGGTATTTTACCCTTTCTGTAAATGGCACATTCTCTCCAACCAAGAAGACAGATTCCATTCCAGGCAACTTTTATTTTCTGTTGAAAAAAACTACTTCTGTCTTGCGCGAATTTATACCTAGACCACTTTCGGTAGTGTTTTCGGTAGTGGTTTCGGTTAATAAATTTTCTTACGGTAGAGTTGATGTCTAGAAACTCCAACTCCTTCATGATTGACGTCGGTATTACATTATTGAAAGGACCTTCAATGTCAAGAAATGCTACCATTGCATATTCTTTGACAGCGAGAGAACCCTCTATTTGAACCATACTTAGCACATAAGTTGGAGGTCGTTGGAGAAGTCATTGTGCAAAATTTCAACAAAATCAGACCAAACCTCTGTCAAACCAGCAAATATTAAAGCTTCTAGGAACCGAACAAGGATGATCGAGCGACCGGTTAATATGGGAGCTAGATAAGTTTATAGATCGATTTGGACCGTTCTTGGCGCAGTTGCTATAAGTCGTAACGGAATACCGCACCGCAAATCGAACAAAAATTGTGGCTTGTATGGATTCAAGAAGTCAAATCGGGAGATCGGTTTATATGGGAGCTATATCAGGTTATAGACCGCACTGGATACCGTAGTTGGAAGTCATAACGGAATACTGTCTTCTTATTTTCAGTCAAATCGGACAAAAACTGCAGCTTTCAGGGGTTCAAGAAGCCAAATCGGGAGATCGGTTTATATGAGACCTATATCAGGTTATAGATCGATTTAAACCGTACTAGACACAGTTTTTGAAAGTCATAACAGAACACCATGTGCAAAATTTCAGCCAAATCGAATGAAAATTGGGGCTCCCAGAGGCTTAAGAATTCAAATCGGGGGATCGGTTTATATAGGAGCTATATCAGGTTATAGACCGATTTGGACCGTACTTTGTGAGTGACAAAAATTGTGGCCTTCAGTGGCTCTGGAAATCAAATTGGGGGATCCGTTTAGATAGGAGCTATATCAGGTTATGGACCGACTTAAACCGTACTTGGCACAGTTATTGAAAGTCATAACAGAACGCTATATGCAAATTGTAGCCAAATCGGATGAAAACTGAGGCTACCAGGGGCTCAAGAAGCCAAAGCGAGAGATCGGTTTATATGGGAGATATATTTAAATCTGAATCGATATGGCCCATTTTCAATCTCCAACAACCTACATCAGTATTTAGTATCTGTGCAAAATTTCAAGGGGTTAGCTTTACGCGTTCGACGTGATTTCGACAGACGGACGGATGGACGGACATGGCTATATCGACTCGGAGTGTCGAGAAGATCAAGAATATATATATTTAATATATATTTAATTGAATAGATATGGCACACTGATCACAAGAGAGCACATGCTACTCGCCTATGCCAACGACATCGATATCATAGGTCGATCACCGGAAGTTATAACTGCAGCCTTTGAAAGAATCGAAAGGGAGTCAGTGAAAATGGGTCTGGCAGTAAATGGAGATAAGACGAAATGGATGGTTTCCACTCCCAAAAAGCCTTGTACAACCGAGCAGATAAAGAACATGGAGAAAGTTGGGAACCACAACTTTGAGATAGTCAGTAAATTTATCTACCTCGGCACCGCCGTAACCAAAACGAATGACACCAGTTTTGAGATTAGGCGAAGAATAATACTGGAAAACAGATGCTACTAAGGACTAAACAGTTTAGAAACAAGGCCACCTCTCCACAGACAAAGATTACACTATACAAGACAATGATACTACCCTTGTTGTTATATGGTTCTGAGTCATGGGTACTTGTGAAAGCAGACGAGGGAGTTCTTGGAGTATTTGAGAGAAAGATTCTTCGTAAAATATATGGACCAGTTTGCGTTAACGGAGAATATAGGCGACGTATGAACCACGAGCTGTATGAGCATAGTTACACATATCAAAATACAATGGCTGCGTTAGCTAGGTCATGTTGTCAGAATGGATGAAGAAGCTCCAGCAAAAAAGTCTTTTGAAGGCAAACACGGTGGTACACGCAAACCGGGAAGATCAAAAGCCCGATGGAAAGATCAAGTTGTGGGAGACACCTCGAAACTTGGTGTCAGAGATTTTAGAATGAGCGCTAAAGATCGAGGCGTTTGGAACGCTATTCTACGTTCGGCTAGTGGAACAAATATTCTGTCATAGCCAATAAAAGTAACGTAAAGTATGTATACTTTGTAATGTTGAAAATGTATAATTGGATGTGTTGCAAATAAAATGACAAAATTACTAATTCTCCAGTGGTGGGTATAAATAAAAACATCTTCTATATAAAAATCAATTTGTGTTTGTTTGTAGGTTTGTTTGTTTGTATGTTTGTTTGTTTGTATGTTTGTATGTTCCTTATAGACTCAAAAACAGCTGAACCGATTTTCTTGAAATTTTCACAGATGCTGCATAATGACTCCGTGGTGAAAATAGGGTACTACATTTTTTGATATCTGAAGGGCGGCGGACCCTCCCCCTTACCGTAATTTTCAGAAACGCCAGATCTCGGAGATGGGTGTTTCAATTCAAGCGATATTTTGTGTGCTCTCATATAGGGTACTATAAAAATAAAAATTTAATATCCAAATTTCAGATGGGGTACCTAGGGGGCTGCCCCACCCTAAAACATATATTTAGAACAATCACGACAATATTGGACACAAATGAAAGGTATTTGGGATAAGAAAACGTATCTGATATCCAATTGTCGGACCAAATGCTAGGGGGACTACCCCAAGCCCCAAAACACCCCTAAAACGGATATATTTACCGACCATGGCAATATTGGACTCAAATGAAAGGTATTTGAGAGTAGAATACGAATCTGA
Source organism: Stomoxys calcitrans (assembly GCF_963082655.1). Classification (NCBI taxonomy): domain Eukaryota; kingdom Metazoa; phylum Arthropoda; class Insecta; order Diptera; family Muscidae; genus Stomoxys; species Stomoxys calcitrans. Next base: position 176,543,846 of record NC_081553.1, read on the forward strand.
TATCCAAATGTGGGACCACGTTTCTGGGGGTCCACCCCATTCCCAAAACACCCCCCAAACAGGGGCTTAAATAAAAGCTTATTGGAGTGTGGAATTCGAATCTGATATCAAAATATGGGACCAAGTGTTTGGGGGGGCTGCCTCTCACCAAAAACATCCCCCAAAGGGGACAAATTTACGACCATAGCAATATGGGGCTCAAATGAAAGGTCTTTGGGAGTAAAGCACGAATCTGATATCAATATTCTGGAAAAGTGTATGTGGGGCCAACCCACCCCCACAACACCACCCAAAATAGTAAGTATTTTCTGACAATTGCAATATGAGGCTCAAATAAGAGGGTTTTTAAAGTGGAACACGAATCCAATATATATTTTCAAGGCCAACTCACTGAGTGGCTGCCCATTCCCCAAAACACCCCCCGAGCCGGTCATGTTTGCCGACTACGGAAATATGGGGCTCAAATTAAAGGTATGTGGGAGTAGACTACGTATCTGATATCAACACTAGGGGCCAACTGTCTAGCGGACGTCCCACTACCATAACAACCCCATAAAGGACATATTTGCTTACCAAGACAATTTGGGTCTTAAAGAGAGTGGAATTAAATATTCTTAGTTTTTAGGGCCAATACCCTAAACCGGACATATTTGCTGACTTTTGCAATAATGAGTTTAAATGAGATTAGAAAACAAAGTTGATATCCAATTTTGAGGGAAATGGCAATATGGGGTTCACATAAATGATATATAAAGAGCAAGAATTCCCCATTTTCGGGACCAAATTTCCAAAATACCCCACAAACAACAATTTTTTAGTGACCATCGCAATATGGGGCTTAAATTTTAGGGCCATGTGTTTGGGGGACGCCTCATCCTGTGAACTCCTTTTATGCCAATGGCAATATGGAGTTTAAATAAATGGTATTTGAGAGAAGAGCACGATGCTGATATTTTTTCAGAGCCAAGTATCTGGGGGACCACCTCTCCCCCCGAAAACACAACTAAATCAGACATTATGAGAATATCGGGCTGAAATGAAGTATTTTAAGAATGGAGTACATCTTACATCCAAACTTAAATTCGTAGACCAATAAAGATCATATGGGATTCGGACAAAGGCACTTATATTGTTAAATTGTTAGTCAAGCGATATACTATTTCGCACCATGGTATTTCACTAAAAGCTCTTTAATTGTCGAAAATAAATGTTCCAAGGAAACTGTTGTTCCATATAAAGTAAAAGAAGGCGAAGCGGAGCGGGCCCGGGTCAGCTAGTACATAATAAAATACAACTTTTAAAAAGTAAGCCAAATCGTATAAAGATTGCACCCTAAATTGGGTAAGCGGCCAATTTGGCCGATTTACAATTTCAACCGACCTACACTAATAAGAAGAATTTGTATCTTATTTTACTTGATTTTTCATAAAACAAATTCTTTTATTTAATATATTCTATACTTTTACATGTTCTTTACTTGAATTTGTCTAAATGTCCAAATATTTTTCAAGTTTTCTTGTTTGTTTTGTTTTACCACATTGTTTTGTGGTGGAAGTGGAAGAGATATTCGAGAAAAGCACAAAGATTCGAAAAGCAAAAGTTTAAAATCTTAGAACAATGAAAGAAAAATCAATTGTTAAATAAGTTTGCTTGGTGGTAAGACAAGCGTGTTGGAAACTTTCAAATGGCAAAGAAGAACATCCTTCGCCAGAAAAAAGAAGAAGGACAGCAAAAGTTTGGCCAACATGATTGTTAAGTGTTTGAGGATTAAAAAGGACATTCGCCAGTTTAGTTTCCCCGACTGCCGCAATATAACAAAAAGCAGGAACAGTGCTTCTAAAGCGTCTATAGATTTACTTTAAGGAAATATTAAAATAAAAGCCTTTCGTGATGACACTTTAAATTTCAAAGTTTAAACCTCTTTTTGTCACTGTTACAATATTTTGTAAAAAACAGCCTACGTACTAAATAGGCTCTACACCGTTATTTAAATTTGTATAACACTTAAAGCTCACACCGACAACAACCTTGTGGCCTGTTAGCTAACAAAAAAAGTGATAATTCTCGCCTAAAACTAAATCCTTGATTTCATGGTGTTTGTGGTTGACTTTTTTCTTTTGTTTTTGTTTCTTTTTTCACTAGCAACATGAGTCAAGCTATACAAAAAAAACCTCATGACCTATTTTTGTGTCTACTGAAAAACATTTTTTTTGTTGTTCTGTTAGTTGCACATCCGCTAAACAACCATCTATTGATTTCCCTTGTGCTAACGTTTTGCGTTTTTTTCCATTTTGTTGCTGTAGTGTTAAAAACCCATAACAATACGCTTGTATTGAAGGACAAAATACAGAAAAAAAAACTCGAAACCAAACCAAAATTGAAATGCAAAGGATGAAATCAAATCACTTTGGCGAAAATTGCTTAGTAAATTTGATAACCTCAATTTGAAACTTTTCAAGTCATCAACTGACAATTGAAAGTGACGAAGCTATGCGATATTCTTCTGTACATGGATTAAGTTTTGAAAATGAAATAACGAAATGGAATTTTGCACATCAAAAGCTGGAAGTCAGCAATAAAGAAATTTGTTGTTTTAAAACTTCTAAAAGCTTCTTCTGGTTAATGGTTTATGTGGATTGAATGCAAAACTGTGAACTTTGGAAATTCAATAACACTGCTATTAGGGTAAAAAGTTTTGAAACTGTTTAGAAAACAAGTAAAAAGGCGTTAAGTTCGGATACCCACCAGTAAACCAGCTTTCGTCATAATCCGGTGAAAAATTCATAATTTATGCCCCCATAGCTGCTTTATCGAAATATGCTCCAATTTGGACCAAATTCGACACGGATGTTAAGAGTCATTGTTCAATTTTGTAGAACAAAATATTGGTCTTTTTGGTAGCCATATCCAAATATAGACCGATCTGAACCACATACGACACGAGAGATCGGTCTATATGGCAGCTATATCCAAATCTGAATCGATCTGGGATAAACTGAAGAGAAATGTTAAAGGGCCTTACACAACTCTCTGTCCCAAATTTCAGCGAAATCGGACAATAAATGCACCTTTTATGGGCCCAAAAGTTTATATCGAGAGATCGGTCTATATGGCAGCTATATCCAAATCTGGACCGATCTGGGCTAAATTGCAGAAAGTTGTCGAAAAGCCTAACGCAACTCACTGTTACAAATTTCGACGAAAGCGGACAATAAATGCGCCTCTTATGGGCCCAAAAGTTTAAATCGAGAGACCGGTATATATGGCAGCTATATCCAAATCTGAACCGATCTGGGCCAAATTGAAGAGGGATGTCGAAGCGCCTAACACAACTCACTGTCCCAAATTTCGGCGAAAGCGGACAATAAATGCACCTTTTATGGGCCCAAAATGATAATTCGAGAGATCGGTCTATATGGCCGCTATATCCAAATCTGGACCAATCTGAGCCAAATTGGGGAAGGATGTCGAAGGGCCTAATACAACTCACTGTCCCAAATACTGGTAAAATCGGACAATATATGCGTCTTTTATGGGCCCAAAACCTTATATCGCGAGATCGGTCTATATGACAGCTATATCCCAATCTTGACCGATCTGAGCCAAATTGAAGAAGAAATTTGACTGGCCTAACATAACTCACTGTCCCAAATTTCAGCCAAATCGGCTAAGAAATGTGGCTTTTATGGGCCTAAGACCCCAAAATCGGTGGATCGGTCTATATGCGGGCTATATCAAGATATATTCCGATATAGCCCACTTCGAACTTAACCTGCTTATAAACAAAACAAGTAATAGCGCGCTAAGTTCGGCCGGGCCGAATCTTATATACCCTCCACTATGGATCGCATTTGTCGAGTTCTTTTCCCGATATCTATTTTTAGGCCAACAAAGGATAAAAGAAAATAATTGCTATGCTATTGGATCTTTATCAAGTTATGGTCCTATTCGAACCATAATATACAATTGAATAGAATGGAATGTTGGAGACCATAGTAGGAGTTATTGTGGAAGATTTCAGCCAGTTCGAATACGAATTGCGCCATTTTGGGGGCTCAAGAAATAAAATAGGGAGATCAATTTATAGAAGCTGTATCAGGCTATAGACCGATTCAGATCATAATAAACACGTATGTTGATGGTCATGAGAGGATCTGTCGTACAAAATTTCAGCCAAATCGGATAATAATTACGACATCTAGAAACTCAAGAAGTCAAGATCCCAGATCGGGTTATATGGCAGCTAAATCAGGTTATGGACTGATCTGAACTTAGCACAGTTGTTGGAAGTCATAGCAAAACACATCGTGCAAAATTTCATTTCAATCGGATAAGAATTGCGCCCTCTAGAGGCTTAAGAAGTCAAGACCCAAGATCGGTTTATATGGCAGCTAAATCAGGTTATGGACCGATTTGAACCTAACTTAGCACAGTTGTTGGAAGTCATAGCGAACAACGTCGTGCAAAATTTCATTCCAATCGAGTAAGAATTGCGCCCTCTAGAGGCTCAAGAAGTCAAGACCCAAGACCGGTTTATATGGCAGCTATATCAGGTTATGGACCGATTTGAACCATACTTGGTTCAATTGTTGGATATCATAGTAAAACACATCGTGCAAAATTTCATTGAAATCGAATAAGAATTGCGCCCTCTAGAGGCTGAAGAAGTCAAGACTCAAGATCGGTTTGTATGACAGCTATATCAGGTTATGGACCGATTTAAACCATACTTAACACAGTTGTTGGATATCATAACAAAACACGTCATGCGAAATTTCATTCTAATCGGATAAGAATTGCGCCCTCTAGAGGCTCAAGAAGTCAAGACCCACGATCGGTTTATATGGCAGCTATATCAAAACATGGACCGATATGTCCCATTTACAATACCAACCGACCTACACTAATAAGAAGTATTTGTGCAAAATTTTAAGCGGCTAGCTTTACTCGTTCGAAAGTTAGCGTTCTTTCGATAGACAGACGGACGGACGGACGGACAGGGCTAGATCGACATAAAATGTCACGACGATCAAGAATATATATATATACTTGATGGGGTCTCAGCCGAATATTTCGAGTAGTTACAAACAGAATGACGAAATTAGTATACCCCCATCCTATGGTGGAGTGTATAAAAGGAATCTGTGGAAAGTTTCAGCTCAATATCTCTATTTTTAAAGACTGTAGCGTGATTTCAACAGACAGATGGACGGACATGGCTAGATCGTCTTAGATATTTACGCTGATCAAAAATATATATACTTTATAGGGTCGGAAATGAATATAATGATGTGTTGAAAAAGTAATTACAAAATGAATATACCCCCATCCTTCAGTGGTGGGTATAAAAATTGATCGTCAGCTATTTCATTTTATTAGCCTGAACGGCCAAAATCTTATCAGATCTAGATACAATTTTTATTTTCTGATTAATCTTACTTGCAATTGTACTGAAATTAGTCAAAATCCCATCTTTTATGCCCCACTACACTTCTGTAGCTCATAAAAGACATCCATATTTGAATATCTTTACTCGCAAAACTCTAGGATTAGATTAGAAATCGATGATAGTAAGAGTCCAAAGTTCAGGATTACCGTTTTTATATGTTTTGAGTATAACACACAACTGACTGAAGGTGGCTAGTAACGACTTTGCAGAAGCTGTGAGAACTTCGAAGAAGAAGAGACTATAGAACACTTTTTGTGTGTGTGTTTCGCATTGGCAGTCAGAAGGAGTTACACTTTAGGTTCTCATTTCTTTGAGAACCAGACAGATTTAGCGGATGTGAACATTCGCAAGTTGTTGGGCTTTTTAAAGCGATCCGGATGGTTTAACGGTAGGAACTAGAAGGCATCTTCCTTCTTCTGTTGCTGTGGTATCACAATGGAGAAAAGCGTCTAAGTGAATCTGATGGTAGACTGGCACTTAAACCTAACCTAACACTCATTATTCTGAATTAAAGGACATATTTTGTGGAGTTTATAGTAAAACTAGCTGGACAGGGCGCAGCGGAGCGGCGCCCTTTGAGTGAAATACCATGCTTTGAGTGAAATACCATGCTACGAAAGTAATATGTGTATATAGCTTGAGAAACAGTATAACAATATAAATGCCTTTATCCGAAATCCTTATGATTATTATTCGTCTATGAATTTGCTCGGAGGGTTTATGGTCATTTAAGTTTGGATGTTAAAGACTTATTTTAGCTTAACAGACTTTATTGGAGCCCGATATTCTCATATGGATTTTGGTAGTGAGAAGTGCCCCATTGTGGTGGTTGGTGGGTTAAGGGGTGGTGTGGACCCCAGAAACGTGGTCCCGTAAAAGGGTATGAATTTCGTGCCCTACTCCCAAATACCTTTCATTTGAGTCCCAAATTGCCAAGATCGGTAGACATGTATGTCCAATTTAGGGATGTTTTGTAGGGTGAGGTGGTCCCCTAGACACTTGGCCCTGAAAAAAATATAAGCATTGTGCTATACCTTAAAAAACCATTTTTTAAACCCCATATTGCCATCGGTTTAAGGGGAGTTTATGGGATGCGGCGTCCCCAACACACTTGGCCCAAAATTTTTTTTATTAAATTCGTTTTTAAATCTCAACTACCTTTCATTTAAGCCATATAATGCCATGGTCGGTAAATGTTTACTATTTGGGGGGTGTTGGGAGAAGGGGCGGTGCCCCAAATACATGATCCCAGTTGTGGATATCGGATTCGTATTATTCTCCCAAATATCTTTATTTGAGCCCCATATTGCGTCGGTCAGCAAATAATTGCTGTTTGTGGGTTGTTTTTGGGGAAAGGGTAGACACGCAGAAAATTCTGAAAGTGAGTATCAATTTCGTGCTCTACTTCCCAATACCTTTCTCTTGAGTCCCACATTGACATGGTCGGTAAATATGTCCCACTTAGGGCTGTTTTGGGGAGTGAGGTGGTCGCCCAAACACTTAGCCCTGTAAACATTGGGTTGCCCAAAAAGTAATTGCGGATTTTTCATATAGTCGGCGTTGACAAATTTTTTCACAGCTTGTGACTCTGTAATTGCATTCTTTATACTGTCAGTTATCAGCTGTTACCTTTAGCTTGCTTGAGAAAAAAAGTGTAAAAAAGTATATTTGATTAAAGTTCATTCTAAGTTTTATTAAAAATGCATTTACTTTCTTTTAAAAAATCCGCAATTACTTTTTGGGCAACCCAATATATCAGCATCTTGCTCTATTCTCAAATATTATTTATTTGAATCCCATATTGTCATTGATATTGAATATTAAATACGTTTGCTAACCTTAAATACCTTTTATTTAAACCCCTTACTGCAAAAGTCAGCAAATATGTCGGGTTTGGGGTATGGGCCCTAAAAATTATCAATATCGAGCTCCACTCTCTTTAAGACCCAAATGGTCATGGTGAGTAAATACGTCCTATTTGCGGGTGGGACGTCGGTTAGACAGTTGGTTCCGAATGTTGATATCACATTCGTAGTCTACTCCCAATAACCTCTCATTTGAGCCCCATATTTCCATAGTCGAGAAACATGACCGTTTTGGGGTCTGTTTTGAGGAATGGGGCGGCCACTTAGTGACTTGACTCTGAAAATATATATCAAATTCTTGTTCTACTCTAAAATGTCTCTAATTTGAGCCTCATATTGCAATGGTCAGCAAATACGTCCTATGGGGTTGGGGTGGCCCATAAACACTTTTCCCGAATATTGATATCAGATTCATGCTTTACTCCCAAAGACTCTCATTTGAGCCCCATATTGCTATGGTTGTAAATTTGTCTCTATGGGGGTGTTATGGGAAACTTGGTCCCACATTTGGATATCAAATTCGTAATCTACTCGCAAATATCATTCATTTGAATCCCATATTGCCTTGGTCGGTAAATATGTCCGATTAAGAGGTGTTTTGGGGGTTGGGGTGGTCCCCCTAACACTTGGTCCGACAATTGGATATCAGATACACTTTCTACTCTTAAATATCTTTCATTTGAGTTCCATATTGTCGTGATTGGTCTTAATATATTTTTGGTAGGTTTTAGGGTGGGGCGGCCCCCCAAGGTACCCCATCCGAAATTTGGATGCGTAACTTTTGTTTTTAGGTTGCTATATGAGAGCACACAACATTTCGCTTAAATCGCAACACCCATATCCGAGATCTGGCGTTTCTGAAAATTAGTGTTAGGGGGAGGGTCCGCCTCCCCTTCAGTTATCAAAAAGTGCAGTACCCTATTTTCACCATGGGATCATTATGCACCATCTGTGAAAATTTCAAGAAAATCGTTTCAGGCGTTTCTGAGTCTATAAGGAACACACACACAAACAAACAAACAAACAAACACAAATTGATTTTTATATATAAGAATATTTTCTATACTTCTTCCAAAAGCTCAACTAATCAAATCGAGAGATTCTCCACTAAGAGAGTATTGTGTATCTTGCTTATCCTATCAGCCAATCTGTGTTAATTACAATTGAGCATTGTCAAGCCTTTTGTTCTAAACAAAGCAATGAAAGCTTAATTATTATGTTCCGAAGCACCCCATTTCCATTACTAAATGATTCCTAAACATTTACACATCACATTCTCATTCATAAAACCACAAATTTATGTAGAAAGGAATTGTTGTTGCTTCATAACACGGCACATGCTGCAGGCCATTTTATTACAACAATTACAATTGCAACAACAGCATCGGAGCATCAAAAATAAAATGAGAAAAAATCAGGAAAACTCCTCGCCACAATATGACCAAGAACAATATAAATGCCAACTACAGTTCCAACTTCAATTTATCTAAAATCACAATGCTCGGCTACAAAGTTTAATAAAAGCATAGTGAAGTGACCCTTGCGCATCTGCCTCAATGAGCTCTTTACTCTGGCAAAGCAACAAAGCTATAGTATGTTGCTATGTCCAATGGCCTGGAGAACGTGTGTCGAACAATTGTTTATGGCTTTCTTCATTGTTGTATCTGGGTACTCTCTATGGCAATAACATCCATCTTTGAGCAATTCAACCAAACAACCCAACATCCTTGAGCAGCATCTATTGACCAATGCACTTAACCGCACAGTTAACTTAAGAAATAAAAGCAACAGCAACAACAATGAATTTCCTTAGGGTCCATTTCCCTTCCATGGAAAAGAATTTTCATTGGGAGGATCTAAGTCTAAAGCCTTAGCATTTCGCCTTGTTTGTCGTCTTGGAATTTCCAACGACCTCTGAGTTGCTTGAAGTCAGGAATTGAAAGAAAAGTCGTCTATTGTCTGGTTGATGCACACCCACCATCATCTTCACCTTCATTTCTCCTTGCATTCCTTAGGATGCTTTTCAGCTTGGCCCACACAAAGAGGCCAACAATGTGTTACAAGTTTTGCCAATGATAATGAAGCAAACCCATCATTCAAGGCAGTTATGCTTAGTTATTGGCTATGACCCGGTCATATGCACAGGCAATTGAACTTTGATCGTGGCAGAAGGAAGATGTGAGGTGTGCAGATGGCTAGCATTTTGTTGAATAATGAAAAATTAATTGAAGGCAAGCGTTTGTTGAGAGTGAAATTTGGATTGCCAAGATTTATGTGCTTAGATTACATTGTAAGTAGGTTGGTCTAGTCTCATGGATTCATTAATACATGTGATATATGTAGCAGACTATAGTTGGCCTTCCATATTAAAAATTTACTGCTATTACTGGAAAATGCTAAAATTTCTACAAATATCATTTATTAAATAGATTTTCAGAAGTTATACCTAAACAGTACGTTTAAAATTTCTGCCCCATCAAGTAATTATTGTAAATTCTAAAGGCCTAAGAAGTCAAATCGGCAGGCCGGTTCATATCAAATAATAGACGGATTTGGCTTTGTTAGACTTTAAGAAACTCAACAAGTAAAAACATGCCAAAGTTTGGCAGGGCCGAATCTTGGGAACCCACCACCATGGGTTCTGGCAAAATATGGGAGATATATCTGATTGTCGACTGATTTGGACCGTACTTGGCACTGTAGTTGAGAGTCATAAGCTCATTTATATGGTCGATATATCAGGTTGAACAGATTTAAACCGTACTCAGCGCAGTTGTTGGAAGTCAAAACAGAACACAGCATGCAAAATTTCAGCCAAATCGGATGCAATTGAAGCTTCCAGGGGCTTAATAAGTTTAATCGGGAGATCGGTTTATATGGGAGCTATATCAGGTTATTGACCCATTCGAACCGTACATATCACGGTTATTGGAAGTCATAACAGAACATTGTGCGCAAAATTTCAGCTAAATTGGATGCAAATTGAGGCTTCCAGGAGCTCAAGAAGTCAAATCGGGAGATTGTTTTATATGGGATCTATATCAGGTTCCTGACCGATTTTTACCGTAATTGGTACAGTTGTTGGAAATCATTACAGAACACTATATAAAAATTTTAGCCAAATCGGATAAAAAACGCGGCTTGTAAGGGCTCAAGAAGTCAAATCGGGAGATCTGTTTATATATATAGCAGGTTATACACAGATTTGGACCGTACTTGACACAGTTGTTGGAAGTCAAAACAGAACACCGCATGCAAAATTTCCGCCAAATTGCGGCTTCCAGGGGCTCAAGAAGTCAAATCGGGAGATCGGTTTATATGGGAGCTATATCCAAATCTGAACTGATATGGCCCATTTGCAATCCCCAACGACCGACATCAATATAAAGTATCAGTGCAAAATTTTAGGCAGTTCAACCGCTATTGGGATTTCGATAGACGGATGGACGGACGGATATGGCTAGTTCAACTCAGAATGTTGAGACGATCAAGAATATTTATGCTTTATGGGGTCCTAGATCAATATTTCGGGGTGCTACATACGGAATGACTAGATAAATATACCCGCATTCTATGGTGGTGGGTATAAAAAGGACAATGATCTGCGGAACAGCACCTAGGATGTCCTGTTTCTTTATAGAAAAGTTTGACTCTTTACAGAGAAGGAGTAGTATACGCACTGGCGGATGTATTGGCAAAATACACGGCAGATATTACCGCCTTATAGGAAGTGCGATGGATCAAGAGAGACGTTACAACAACACTAAACGTTGACAAACTATACTATAGAAGCCCTGAGACGAGGCATGAATTACGAGTGGATTTTGTGTTTTCAAAATTACTCTGTTGGATCAGAGGCTAGCCAAAATCCGCATAAAGACCGAATTTTTTCAACATCAGCCTTACTTGTGATCGGAATAAAGGGACAAGCAGACCAGGGATATATACTACGAGCGCCTAGAAAGAGAATACAATCGCTGCCCCACTTATGATATTAAAATAGTTCGGGAGGTTTCTATGCGAAGATAGGGGAAAGAAAATATCTTTGGTTCAACAATCGTAAAGTTTAGACCCCCCCCCCAAGATAACGCCCGTTAATGAATTGAGGCTAATAGACATGCACCAGATTTCAACATAAACAAATTTGCAAACTCACACACAGATGGAAAATAATTTGAAAAACAACAACTTTGGTCGAAAAAACAAATACGAAATTTGCTCATTTTCCTGCAACAATTTATTTTGAATCTCAAATTTGTTGTGGAAAGCTACTCTTTGAAAGCCAACATACAACAACAACAACAATATATTCATAAGCAAGACAAACAAGTAAAAGCGTGCTAAGTTTGGCCGGGCCGAATCGTATAAACCCTCCACCCTGGAACGCATTTGTCAAGTTTTATGCCCGATATCTCTCTATAGGCAAACAAAGGATAATGGATAAGAATTGGAATGCTTTTGGAGCTATACCAAGAAATGAACCGATTCTTGGCACGGGATAGCTTTCAGCACCACATAGGCTGGAACATTGCGGTCCGGTCGGTGTGGTGTTCATTGCTGTCACGAGAAGCTTAGCTGCGTGCTACTGGGCGCGTCCACAGGTTGTGGATAGTGGAATACTCCATACGGAGTAGCTGCAACGGCATTCGTGGATAATAAGCGGAGAGTCTGAGTAAGAGGCCTGACAGCACCGGCTTTTGCACAAATACTAAGTGCCTATGATGAGTTATTGGCACCTTAAATAACCAATGGCCAACTTGTTCCCGCGGCGATCGGTGCTTTGGACCGGAACGAGCTTGCTCACACAATGGCTTGACGAGGATCGCCACTTTCACATGAAAATGTGGCTACAACACCATGAACCGATTAATTTGGACAAGGTGGAAGTCATTATGCAAAATTTCAGCCAAATGGGATAAGAATGGATCTACATGGGAGCAATATCAGGTAATGAACCGATTCATAGGAGAACTCGTTGAGAAAAATTGCAGCCAAATAAGACAACCACTGCGCTCTTGAGGGGCTCAAGAAGTATAAGCGGGAAATCGGCTTATCTCGCAGCTATATCATGATTCTATTTCAAGCCATACTTGGCACGCATGTCATAAAAAGTCACTGTGCAAAATTTCAGCCAAATCGGATAAGAACTACGCCCTCAAACGACTCAAGAAGTATAATGGGGAGATCGGTTTTTATGGAAGCTATATCCAGTTTTGAACCGTTTCGGACGACACTAACCACGTCGTGCCATAGAAAACGTCATAGTACAAAATTTCAGTCAAATTGGATATAATTTGCGCTCTCTTAGAGGCTTAAGAAATATAATCGGGAGATCGGTTTATATGGGAGCTTATACGGTTTTGGACCAATTCGGACCACACTTCTACTTCCACATCTGTTGAATATCATAGTAGACGTCATAGCATAAAATTTCAGCCAAATTTGGTTAAGAATTGTGCTATATAGGCGCTCAAGAAGTATCGTGAGATCGGTTTATATGCGAGCTACATCAAAATATGGACCGATGTGGCCCACTTACAATCCCAACCGACCTACACCAATAGAATTATTTGTGCAAAATTTCAAGCGTCTAGCGTTACTTCTTCGACGGTAAGTGTGCGTTTCACAGAGGAACAGACTGACGGACGGACAGACAGAAGGACACTGCCGGATTGACTTGATGAAAGCAGTCCTTGTCCCTATGATCTAACGGTGTAGTGGCAAACCATTGCCCCTCCATGGAAAATGACGTGAAATCCAAAGCTGAATACCAGAAGCATCCAGCAAAAAAAACCATGGTACGACCTAGTGTGGAAATGCTACTGAAGCCAAGAATGCAACCTTGCAATCAGTAGCAACGCTCCGGATGAAGGAGAGGTATGGGGCGAAAAGGAGAGAGGAGAAAAGTATTTTTCTCGAGAAGAAGAAGTAAAAAGAAAGACGTGAGTGTGAGCGAGTCGAGATGTTCCGGAGCCATAGTAAAATCCGAAAATTGTACCAAAGAATTAAACATTAAACCGATGGCTTTGATACACGTATATCCTTCTGCAGAGACAAAGAAGAAAATCTGATAACAGATGCAGATAGTTTGCTGAGGATATGAAAAGAACACTTTTCCCAGCTGCTGGTAGTCGATGATGGTGGCCAAGAGAAACCCACAGAACCACCAATCACTGATAATGGTACGGAATGTGTAGCACGTGGTCAAAATGAGATCCAAGTAGCAGTAACCAGGCTAAAAAACAATAAGGTAGCTGGAGCCGATGGGTTGCCGGCAGAACTATTTAAAACCAGAGGCGACACGCTGACCAGGCGTATGCAACAGCTCTTCTGCGCGGTCTGGCTTGAAGAACGCATACTCGATGGTTGGAACCTCAGCCAACTATGTTCCGGACACAAAAAAGGGGACCAGACAGTATGTGGCAACTACAGGGGAATAAGCCTTCTCCCTATCGCATAAAAGATACTCTCAGCGATCTGTTTAAAATATTAAAATCTAAGGTCAACGAAATAATTGAGCCCTATCAGTGCGGCTTAAGACCTGGTAAATCCACCATAGACCTGATATTCATACTGTGCCAAATTTAGGCAAAGACTCAAGAAGGACAAATCATCACCAAACACCTTTATGTTGACTTCAAGCCGGCTTCGACAGCACTATACGTTCGAAGGTATTTCAAGCCATATCTGAGTTTGGTATCCCTGCAAAACTGATACAACTTTGCAGGATGATGAGAAGGACCGCAGAAGATTGAGGCGCTTCGAAGTCTATTCAACGTTCGGGTAGAGGAGCTACGTATTGCGTGGTTATGATATCGGGGTTGAAGATGAGTGCTGAAACCTTTGCACTGTTACGTGGAGTGTGCGGCGTTGAAGTGTGATGGGGGAGTCAGAGACATGGCGCTCTCTTCGGATTTTAGGCATTCCTTTGTTCTTCGGAAGACCATTGGCGTGGGACGACTTTGTGATAATGGCGACGCGAAAGACTATGAGTCGGTGAATCTCTCTTCTTTGGCGACCTGGAGGTTGCCTTCCCGGGTGAGGATGCTTTGGTCTAAGCCGCCCAGCCGTTTTTTGGTTCCTTTGACTACATGGATGGATCCCAGCTGGATTGGGGCAAGGGGGCAGGGTTATTTGTTGGATTCCTAGAAATTAGGGAGTCACATAGACTTCTGGATGAGTGCAATGTTTTTCAGACAGAGGTTTTCGCGATCTTAAGGGCCTTGGGTGTGATCCTGAGTCAGGAGCGGTGGGACTTTCAAACTGTCGCTATTTATGTGAACGATTTATATGGACGTGTGTTCGAGATTGGATAAGATATGACAGGAGCGTCTCAGACATTTGGGGGCTGCTATCTGATTGGGATGAGTTCCGGGCCATCAAGGGGTGGTGGATGAACGTGTGTTCGAGATTGGTTAGACATGCCAGGAGCGGCTCGGACATTTGGGGGCTGCTATCTGATTGGGATGAGTTCCGGGCCATCAAGGGGTGGTGGATAACGAAACGGCGGACGAGCTGGCCAGTTTTGAACAGACCATTTGTATCTTTAATTTCATATGCTCACGTATTTGCTTCCTGAGGGGTTGCCAAGTCCATGTGGGCATGGTTTTCCGGAACGAAGACCTCGCTTGTTCTCGAGCTGGGTAGGTGTGACCTTGGATTGCTGGTGCAAGTTTTGACAGGCCATTGTAATGTCAGGTCCCTGACATGATTATGTGCTCGAGTAGATGAGGATTGTGACCACCAGCTGTGCCATTAAGCAGTGATGATGGGGAGAAGGCGTATGTGTGAACTCCTCCTCTCTTCGCTGAGCTCTCTGTAGTCTTTCGACTCCCGAGTCAAACTGGAACGGACCATTTGCATCGTTCATTTCATATGCTCACGTATTTGCTTCCTGAGGGGTTGCCAGGTCCATGTGGACATGGTTTTCCAGAACAAAGACCTTGCCTATCCTCGAGCTGGGGAAGCGTGACCTTGGATTGCTGGTTGGAGTTCTGACAGGCAATTGTAATATCAGGCCGCTGGCATGGTGATGTGCTCGGAAAGATGAGAATTGTGACCATCTGCTGTGCCATTAAGCAGTGATGACGGGAAGAAGGCGTATGGGTGAACTCCTCTTCTCTCCGCTGAGCTCTCTGCAGTGTTTCGACCATTTGTATCTTTCATTACATATGCTCACGAATTTACTTAAAACGGATATTCTTACTTCGTGGTGCAGAGGTCCGCGTATGATGCCGAATGCCTGGGTTCAAATCCCGGCGGAACTTCTGAAACTTCTCTACCAAGTGGTGTCGCTATACGGCACCGCCGTTCGGACTCGATATAAAAAAGGAGGCTCTTATCATTGAGCTTAATCTGGAATCTGACAGCACTCATTGATATGAGAGAAGTATGCCCTATTCCTTAGTGGAATGTTCATGGGAAATTTAGAAGTAGATATTCTGACTCGGTGGTGCATCGTATTGATGATTATTGATTCTTTATTAGTTGTTGATTCTTTATTAGTTTTTTTACGGCGGTTGGGTTAATGGCCAGAACTTACTTTGTCCATTTCAAAGGTTTATTTCAACACCAAATTTAATTTCCTACTAAAAAAAATTCACGTACCAGGCTTAAAGCACTTCTAAAATTTCTCTAAAAAATTTATGGACCACTCTCCATTAAATTTGTATTGTTATCCTATTACAGTTCATTTAATAAACTCTAGCCTTACTCACACACAAACACACACACAGGCACAACTCCATGGTCATGGCATAGCGTCCTCCTCATGCCAGAGAAGAGCTCTTTTGAAAAATAATGGAAGGAAAGTGATATACATTGTCGTTATGCGAATCTGAGCGAGACCAGTGTGGTTATTATGGTGGCCTAACAGCAGACAGGGATGCGAGTACGAAAAGGGGAGTTTTGGAGGGGGGGAGAACCTTTAATCAATATTTAAACATTTTCACATTTACGTTAACAAATGGCCAGTATGAATTTCACTTGGGTTGCTGGATGGACCGCTGACCGTTTGGTTTGGCCAATAGACAGACGATGACTGCCCTGACTGGCTAGCTGGCAAACTGGCCACATTGTAAAGTCATTTGAGCCAAGGCTCAAAGCAACACCCATGGAGGGGCTTTTAAGTGGTGGCATGGAATGAGGGACGAAGAATTATTTGATCACTTTTGCCATAGACCATTATAAATCATTGTATTGACACATTGTTGGGAGCCATATTAAAAACAATGGCAACGATGGAAACGTGCGTTGCCTTTCATATTATTTTACAATGGTGAAAAATTGTTTTGTGCAATTTTTCAATTTGTCCATACACGACACACAGTTCCCATTCTTTACCCTTCTGTGGCTAACGGATCCATAACAACAAAAGGCCACCAAAACAACTGGTGAACATGAAAATGTTTAAGAGAAAATAACATTTTTCGCCAAACCACTGGCCAATTAATAAAACTCAGTTTTGCAAATTCAGTTTTTTAGGGATTGAGCCAAGCGGCAGGAACTACAATGATTCTCATGAAATCCGTATTAATTAAGATCTTGTTTTTTTTTTCCTCAAAAAGAATTCAAAGCATTGCAGCCAAACTGTTTTTTTAAGCTTTTTCAAAACAAGTTTTCTGCTGTAATTTGATTGTTTTGTTAAATGCCATTGCATACTTTTAGGATTTCATTAGAGTTTTCAAAGTAAAGTCCATATTTAGGAGAACTTTATGAAATTGTTGGCTGCCAGCAGCGAATAACTTTAACTTTACATAAACAATCAAAGTTGTTTGTTTTTCTTGTTCATAAACAACGAATGACTAACAAAGTCCAAAACTCTTTCTAGCTTACTTTCATCTTAACAATATAGTTGGTTAACTTCCCCAAAGGGAAAGGTTGAACGAATATAAGGAAACGGAAGAAAAACTCCACCAACTGCAATAACATCTCGTGGACTTGGCAAGACTTCTATTCTTTAGATTACTGGAGTCCATAAAGTCCTATTAATGCAATAAAAGCTTGCAGCCAGGTGGCAACGTTCTTTAAAGAATGGCGAAAATATAAACAGAAAGTACAACTCAAATGACACTTTATTATACTCCTGGTGATCAAAATGCAATAAAGAGAAAATTGTGAGCTATTTTATTTCTGAAACAAAAAACAAACAGTAAGGAAAGGCAAAAGTCGGGCATAGCCGACTATATATAGTCCACTCCACACCTACCCTACAATTGTAAATTCGGGTAATATACAAATATCTATGAAATATGAGAGCTATATCTAAATCTGAACCGACTTTCAAACAGATCGTTTGAAAATTGTTGCAACTACGGCCATATAAGTGCAAATCCGGTGATAAAAATGCATAGGTGCTACATCCGATTTTGGGCAGATCGGTTGAAAATTGTAGCTGCTACAGCCATTTGAGTGGAAATCGGGCGATACATATACATGAGAGCTATATCTAAATCTGAACCGATTTTGATAAAATTTTGCAGATAAGTTAAGATCGGCAACAAAACAATCCGCGGCAAATTTTGTGGAGATCGGTAGAAAATTATAGTTACTACGGCCATTTAAGTGAAAATCGGGCGATATATACACATGGGAGCTATATCTAAATCTGAACCGATTTTGATGAAATTTTGCAGGTATGTTAAAATCAATAACAGAACAATCCGTGACAAATTTATTGCAGATCGGTTGAAAATTATAGTTACTACGGTCCTTTAAGTGAAAATCGGACGAAACATATATATGGGAGCTATATCTAAATCTGAACCGATTTTGTTGAAATTTTGCAGATATGTTAAAATCAATAACAGAACAATATGTGCAGATCGGTAGAAAATACGGTCCTTTAAGTGAAAATCGGGCGATACATATATATGGGAGCTATATCTAAATCTGAAACCATTTTTGGCAAAATCAATTGCGTTCATCCTTGGGCCAAAAAAAAGTGATATGTGCAAAATTTCATGATGATTGGATAACATTGCGACGTGCACTTTGATTACAAGAATACATGGACTCACAGGCGGACAGACGGACGGACGGACAGACAGACATGGCTAAGTCGAATCAGAAAGTGATTCCGAGTCGATCGGTATACTTATCAATGGGTCTAGCTCTTCTCCTTCTTAGCGTTGCAAACAAATGCACAAACTTGTAATACCCTGCATCTCAGTGGTGGTGTTGGGTATACAAGTAATAATAACACTAGTCAACAAATTACAACAATGTTTGCAAAACATGTGAAAACGAATTCAAAAGAACACATTTGTATTCGATCATATTATGCCTCAAATATATTGTGTTATATGGATTAGTATTTTACAGTTTATAGTTGTAATTATATGTATAGCAAAATTTTTGTCGGCTAGTGAAATGTTCTCCTTATTCGAGTTTATTATACTCACCTCCATAGGATAAGGGGTATACTCATTTAGTCATTCCATTTGCAAACACATCGAAATTTTCATTTTCGACCCTACGAAGTATATATATTTCGGATCGTCGTAAAATTCTAAAACGATTTAACGATGTCCCTGTGTCTGTCTGTCTGTCCGTCCGTGTGTCCGTTGTAATTAAAAATTGAGATTTTGAGATGATTTTTTTTTATTTCTTCTATACGCAGGTTAAGTTCTTCAATGGGTCAAATCGGACTTGAACGGGCCAATTTGGACTTTGGAGATAGCTGTCATATAAACCGATCTGGCCAATTAGGATCTTAAGCTCGTAAAAGCCGCATTTTTGTCCGAATTTTTTTGAAATTTTAAACAGAAAGTTTTACTACAGTCCCCGTTATTCAAACCGAATATGGCGTAGCCCCTGGAAGACACAATTTTTGCCCGATTTGGCTGAAATTTTGCAGATATTGTTCTGTTATGACTTCTTACAACTGTGCCTAGGACGGTTCAAATCGGTCTATAACCTGATATAGCTTCCATATGAGCCGGTCTTCCGATTTTTTTTCTCTCAACCAACACGCAGGGGATGTCCCCTATGAATGCAGTGCATTGCATTAGTGATAGGCATTGCAGGGGGAGGGAGGTGGGAAGAATGTAGTGTTTATTGGCATTTGTCTTAAATCTCTGGATGTCATAGTGGGTGGGAAAAACATTAGCCGGAAGTCGATTCCAGAATTCTCTTAATAATGCATTGAGCGGTCCGCTGGCCAATCAATTACAAACGGGTGTGAGTTCCTGGAATGTCTAGTATCCCTGGCATACATTCTTACATCAGGAATAAGAAGTCGAATATCAGATGAACATACACCATGTATGTACAAATAGAACAGCGAACGATGTTAAAGGGAGGCAATAGGGTTGGATACTCTACTGCCCCCAATCAACGCCATCGCTCTCCTCTGCATATGGTCCAGTAGCTCCAGGCATGATCTTGAAGCTTCTGTCCATACATATGAGTTGTACGCCATTTTCGGCCTTATGAAAGTGGTGTAGATGTTGAGAAGATCAGACGGAGTGAAATAATTCTTACAGCGTTTAAGGAAGCCTAAACATTTGAATGCTTCTTTCGACACTTCGAATACATGTTTAGCCCCACGGACATCACTTTGTATTTTTATGCCTTGAACATCAAGAGCTTTTGATTGCTCAACATCTATATCGTTAATAGACAATGATGATTGTAATGGGTCAGCGAATCGTTTGTGTGACAACGAACAGCACTGAAGACTCAGTGCTGTTCGTGCATTAACATCTACTCGATTCATTTGACCCCACTGAGAAATGGCCAGCAAATCGTGGCAGAGTATATCATCCATAACCAGCCTCTTCTTTCCAATCGTTTGAAGACCCGGCCTATGGTCCAATGAGTACGAATGACAGAGATTACTGCCAGCCTCTTCTTTCCAATCGTTTGAAGACCCGGCCTATGGTCCAATGAGTACGAATGACAGAGATTACTGTCATCCGCAAATGAGTAGATCGGATTCGATGTCTGACCAAGCAGATCGTTGATGAAAATAAGAAAAAGAGAAAGAACAGAGCCTTGGGGTACACCTTCGTTCAATTTATGCTCATTGGATGAGAACGCATCTATAATGACTCGAATGGTGCGATCTCTGAGAAAGTTCGAAATAAATCGAACGAACCCATTACCGACATCAAATGCGATAAGCTTTAATAGTAGTGCACCGTGCCAGACCCTATCAAATTCCTTGGAGATATCCAGAGCCACAACCTCACTCTCATTAAACTGGTGGACTGACCGACTCCAACGTTGCGACAGAGGTGCTATGAGCTCTCCCGTAGAGCGATTTCTGCGAAACTCATATTGTTGGTCGCTAAGGAGGCCATTAGACTCTAAATACCTCACAAGATGGTGATTAACCATGCTCTCCATAACCTTGGAGAGAGCAGAGCATATCACAATTGGCCGATAATTCGCAGGGTTGTTTGCCTCACCCTTCTTGGGTATTGGCTGAACGTTAGCAACCTTCCAACGCGCCGGGAATACTCCCGCACGGTAGGCAAGGTTGAAAAGGTTGCGTTTTGCTCGCTAAGAAGGCCTATAGACTCTAAATACCTCACAAGATGGTGACTAACCATGCTCTCCATGACCTTGGAGAGAGCGGAGCATATCGCAATTGGCCGATAAGTCGCAGAATTGTTTGTCTCACCCTTCTTGGGTATTGGCTGAACGTTCGCAACCTTGCAACGCGCCGGGAAGACTCCCGCACGGTAGGCAAGGTTGAAAAGGTTGTGTGTTGGTCGCTATGAAGGCCATTAGACTCTAAATACCTCACAAGATGGTGACTAACCATGCTCTCCATGACCTTGGAGAGAGCGGAGCATATCGCAATCCGCCGATAATTCGCAGGGTTGTTTGTCTCACCCTTCTTGGGTATTGACGTTCGCAACCTTCCAACGCGCCGGAAAGACTCCCGCATGGTAGGCAAGGTTGAAAAGGTTGTGTAATGGGCGAACAAGCGTCGAAGAACACCTGCGCAAGACAAGTGTTGATATGCCATCCGGCATTCTTGAGCCCTTAAAAGCCGCAATTTTTGTCCGATTTGGCTGAGATTCTGCATGCTGTGTTCTGTTATGACTTTCAACAATTGTGCCTTGGTGTTCTTTTATGACTTCTAACAACTGTGCCTAGAACGGTTCATATCGGTCTATAAGCTGATAGAGCTCCGATATAAATCCATCTGCCGTTTTAACTTCTTGAGCCCTTACAAGCCGCAATTTTTGTCGGATTTGGTTGAATTGTGGCATGTAGTGTTCTGTTATGACTGCCAACAACTGTACAAAATACAGTCCAAATCGGTCTATAACCTGGTATAGCTCCCATAAAAACTAATCTGTCGATTTGAATTCTTGAGTCCTTACAAGCGGCAATTTTTGCCCGATTTGTCTGAAATTTTGCATGCTGAGCTGTGTTATGACTTCTAATAACTGTGCTAAGTACGGTCCAAAACAGTCTATAATCTGATATAGCTTCCATATAATCCGGTCTCTCGACTATCCTTGCTCGGTTCCTAGAAGACTTAATTTTTGGTGGTTTGACAGAAGTTCGGTATGTAGAATAAAATTATGCCCTTCAACTAAATTTAGTTTGTATAAAATTTTAGCAGAATCCATGGTGGTGGGTTCACAAAATTCGGTCCATGCGAACTTAGCATTCTTTTACTTGTTGTGTTTATTTTTTTTTTCTCAACCACAGCCAATGCTAAAGAGTCAACAACATTTTCCTTTTGTCCCCATAGCACTGCGGTATAGTCTATGAATGTGCAAGAAAAAAACCTTACAAGTAAAGAAAGCTAAGTTAGTTGAAGTAACAAACAACAAAAAAGAAAACTTTCCAGCTAAACACAAAACAGTCTTTGTATAAGCAATGTCTGCACAGGAAAGAGGAAGAAAAAAAGGGAACCTCTTGATTAAAAATTAAAAAAAAAATGAAAAGGATGTTGGTATATTCTTTTTTTTAGTGTCGTTTGTAATTTTGATATAAGTTGGCAATATTATAGAAAAGTTGATAAAAAGCAAATATGGAGAAATAAATTGGAAAGAGTGAAAAGATATGATAAATCGAACTTTAAGAAATTTTAAAGGCAGCAATTGTAGGTATTTTAAGTTAATATTCGATATTTTAACAAGTAAAAAGGCGTTAAGTTCGGCCGGGCCGAACTTTGGATACCCACCACCTCGGGTATATATGTAAACCACCTTTCATCACAATCCTGTGAAAATTGCATGCCTTATGTCCCATAGCAGTTATATCGAAATATGTTCCGATTTGGACCAAATAATAATAAGCACAGTAGCTATATTTTAAAATAAACCGATCTGAACCATATGGGACACGAATGTCGAAGAGCCTAACATAAGCAACTGTGTCAAATTTCAGTGAAATCGGATTATAAATGCGCTTTTTATGGGGCCAAGGCAGCTATATCCAAATGTGGACGGATTTGGGCCATAATGCAGAAGTATGTCAAGGGGTTTAACTTAACTCACTGTCCCAAATTTCAGCAAAATCGGATAATAAATGTTGCTTTTATGGGCCTAAGACCCTAAATCGGCGGATCGGTCTATATGGCAGCTATATCCAAATTTGGACCGATCTCTGCCAAATTGAAGATGGATGTCGAAGCGATTAACACAACTCATTGTACCAAATTTCAGCAAAATCGGATAACAAATGTGGCTTTTATGGGCCTAAGGCCCTAAATCGGGGCCTAAGATATAGTCCGATATAGCCCATCTTCGAACTTAACCTGCTTATGGATAAAAAAAAGGATTTGTGCAAAGTTTCAGCTCAATATCTCCATTTTTGAAGACTGTAGCGTGATTCCAACAGACAGCCGGACATGTCTAGATCGTCTTAGATTTTTACGCTGATCAAGAATATATATACTTTATAGGGTCGGAAATGGATATTTCGATGTGTTGCAAACGGAATGACAAAATGAATATACCCCCATCCTTCGGTGGTGGGTATAAAAAGAGATACAATCCGGCAGTTCTAATACCGAGAAGGATTTATAAAAAGTATTTTATAAATTTTCTTGGAGGCAATCGTAGCGCAGTGGTTAGCATGTCCGCCTGTGAACAACTGTGGTCGCATCCTGGCGAGAACATCAGAAAAAATGTTCAGTGGTGGTTATTCCCTCTTTTCGAAGTATTTTCGGAAGTTTCCATAACCATAGCTGTGGTTTAAATTAATAAGTTTCTCAAAATTGTTGTTATACCCTCCACCATAGGATGGGGGTATACTAATTTCGTCATTCCGTTTGCAACACGTCGATATATGCGTCTAAAACCCCATAAATCGTCGTGAAATTTTATGTCGAACTAGCCATATCCGTCCGTCCGTCCGCCTGTCTGTCCGTCCGCCCGTCTGTCCGTCCGTCCGTCTGTCTGTCGAAAGCACGTTAACTTTTGAAGGAGTAGAGCTAGCGGCTTGAAATTTTGCACAAATACTTCTTATTTGCGTAGGTCGGTTATGGGCCCAATCGGTCCATGTTTTGATATAGCTGCCACATAAACCGATCTTGGGTTTCGACTTCTTGAGCTTTTAGAAGGCGAAATTCTTATCCGATTTGACTGAAATTTCCAACAACTTTGCGAAGTATGGTTCAAATCGGTCCATACCCTGATATAGCTGCCATATAAACCGATCTTGAATCTTGACTTCTTGGGCCTCTAAAGGGCGAAATTCTCATCCGATTTGAATGAGATTTTTCACGACGTGTTTTGATATCACTTCCAACAACGTTGCGAAGTATGGTTCAAATCGGTATATAACCTGATATAGCTGCTATATAAACCGATCTTGGGTCTTGACTTCTTGAGCTTTTAGAAGGCGCAATTCCTATCCGATTTGACTGTAATTTTGCACATAGCATTTTGATATCACTTCCAACAAAGTTACGAAGTATGGTTCAAATCGGTATATAACCTGATATAGCTGCTATATAAACCGATCTTGGGTCTTGACTTCTTGAGCTTTTAGAAGGCGCAATTCCTATCCGATTTGACTGAACTTTTGCACACAGTGTTTTGATATCACTTCCAACAATTGTGCGAAGTATGAGTCATGTCGGTCCATACCCTGATATAGCTGCGATATAAACCGATCTGGGATCTTAAGTTCTTGAGCCTCTAGAGGGCTCAATTCTCATCCAATTTGACTGCAATTTTGCACATAGTGTTTTGATATCACTTCCAACAACTGCGCGAAGTATGGTTTAAATCGGTTCATAACCTGATATAGCTGCTATATAAACCGATCTGGGATCTTGACTTCTTGAGCTTTTAGAAGGCGCAATTCCTATCCGATTTGGCTGTAATTTTGCACGCGGTGTTTTGGTATCACTTCCAACATTTATGCGAAGTATGATCCAAATCGGTCCATACCCTGATATAGCTGCCATATAAACCGATCTTGGTTCTTGACTTCTTGAGCCTCTAGAGGGCGCAATTCTCATCCGATTTGGCACAAATTTTGTACAACGGCTCCTCTTACGGCCTTCAACATACGTGTGCAATATGGTCTGAATCGATCTATAGCTTGACACAGCTCCCATATAAACCGATCTCCCGATTTTACTTCTTGAGCCCCGAATCGGACTATAACTTGATATAGCTCCTCCTCCTCCTCCGTCCATATTCATTATTCTTTGTTTGACAAAGAACTCGACAGATGCGATCCATGGTGGAGAGTATAGAAGATTAGCCCCGGCCGAACTTAGCACGCTCTTACTTCTTTTTAATTTAAGCTCAAGCCTTAGGAGGAGAAAAAGTTCAAATTACAGGGGTCCTACGCCATTACTGTGGTGCAGGGTGTAATAACTTAGTGCATTTGTTTGTAACACCCAAAAGGAAGAGAGATAGACCCATTGATAAGTATACCGATCGACTCAGAATCACCTTCTGATTCGATTTGGCTATGTCCGTCTGTCTGTCTGTCCATATTAATTTGTGTACAAACTACAGTTCGCAATTTTCATCCGATCGTCTTTAAATTTGGTACAGGCATGATATAGCTCCCATATGTTCGACCGATTTGCAGTAATAATGCAATAAAATGGTCACTTGCTAACCCATTCTCTCGAAATTTGGTTGGACGGATTTTCTTATGATAGATTTGGATATAGCTCTCATATATGTATATCGCCCGATATTTACTTATCGTTGAGTTTAAACTTGAATCGGACTGCACTCATTGATATGTGAGAAGTTAGCCCCTGTTCCTGTTCAACTTTGTATCTATAGGTTAGGTGTAGGGTATTTTAAAGTCGGCACCTCCCGACTTTTGCCTTTCCTTACTGGTTTAGTATGCCTCTCTGGCAAAGGTAAGTCTTTACTTCCGTTTAGAATGGTCGCCAATAAAAATCCAATTCACGCGACCCTACAAATTAAGCTACCATTAAGCCAAGTAGCTGAGTAATGGTCTTCTAAGAACATCTTTCCCTATTTCCTTTGAAAATGATAATCATTCAAGCAATAGGTTTTGCTCTCCTTGCTAATTACAGTACAACAGAAGGAGGAAGTCATTCCGAGTGTAAAATTGTATCCTTTTGTGGAAAATAAAAACAATTTTACAATTTCCCTATTACCATCGATTTCATCATTACAAAATTGCAAATGAAGAGCTCTTGTTTTGCCAGTTCGCAAAGTGCTCTTAGATTTCGACAAGAAAATGTAAAAAAGGGAACAAATTACAAATTCGCATTGCATTACAATGCGGAATCGAATAACAATGCGGCAAATGGTAGAAAGGTGAATTACAAATTCCCATAAAATGTTATTGAGGAGGTAAATATGCTCCATTACACACCCGGCCAAACCTCTGCCGTCTCTCCATCACTCAAAACCAATTTCGCGCATCCGTTACACCTTCGGATTCTTTGGACCCCATGCAGCAGCAGCTACAGCAGCTCAACCAAGTGAAGCAGATCTCATTCAAAAATGGAAAGAATAACGACATTTTTCCGGCAAACCTAGAGAACAGGAACAATGGTGGTTGGGGGGGTTGGGGGTTGGAGTTTCAAGAGTGAGGGCTCAACGTAAAGACTGCATGAGTTTTTAATTAATTGAATTAAAAAGTAATAAGAAACAAAAACAACAACAACAAGGAATATATAACAATAAAGTTATTACAAAATTGGAAGGAGCGAATGGGAGAGAGAGAGAGAGAGAGAGCAACCAAATGTCTGCTATTGAATTGTAACGAATGTCAGAGGAACATTGCAAAGGCTAAGGATAACAAAGACCACGTTAGCAGCAGCAGCAGCCGTATTGTGATTTAATTGAGCCATAAAATATTTAAAGCCATCCAAACTGTAGAAAAATAAAAAAACCCAAGTGTCAGAAAAACGTTCTCTAATTGTTTGGAAGCAAACTTAAAACAATGAAGGCCAGAAAAAAGTTTTCCTATAAACATTTCGTCTCATAAAAAGTTATCAGTTGCCTGGCTGACTAGCTAAGAGGGGGAAAGATGCTTTTATGACATCTACACTGACTACTAATCAAATTATTTATTTAAATGTTGCAATTTATAAAGGTCTTGCCACTTGGCAAACTGCCAATTACCACCTATGTAATAGAGGCCAATTATAATGGAATTGAGCAGGTAGTGGTGGCAAAAGGGAAGCGGAAGATATAAACGCAGAGATAAAAGTAATTTGTTCAAAAAATTATATATTAATGATATCTAGTTTGTGGCAAAAATGTGTTTCCAGACACGATACCAAAGAACGATATTTAAACAAGGAAGGATAGGTTAGGTTGGAAGAGGATGACGAGAAGATGGCGTGGCCGTCCCATTGTGATTCCTCATGAACTATTCCTCTTTTCTCAGCAGTAAGACCTGAATGGAATATAGACCAATCTGAGCCCAATTGAAGAATTATGTCGAAGGGCCCAACACAACTCACTGTCCCAAGTTTCAGCAAAAAATTAATGCGCCTTTCATGGATCCAAAACCTTAAATCGAGAGATCGGTTTATATGGCAGCTATATCCAAATCTGGACCAATCTGTGTCATATTGCAGAAGTATGTAGAGGGGCTTAACATAACTCACTGTCCCACAGTTCGGCGACATCGGGCAATAAATGCGTCTTTTATGAACCTAAGACCCTAAATCGGAGGATCAGTCTATATGGCAGCTACATTCAAATCTGGACCGATCTGGGCCAAATTAAAGAAGGATATCGAAGGGCCTAACACAACTCACTGTCCCAAATTTCGGCGACATCAGACAATAAATGCGCCTCTTATGGGCCCGAAACCTTATATCGAGAGATCGGTCTATATGGCAGCTATATTCAAATCTGGACCGATCTGGGCTTAATTGAAGAAGAATGACGAAGGGCCTAACACAACTCACTGTCCCAAATTTCGGCGACATCGGACAAAAAAATGCGCGTTTTATGGGGCCAAGACTTTAAATCGAGAGATCGGTCTATATGGCAGCTATATTCAAATCTTGACCGATTTGCACTAAATTGAGGAAGGATGTCGAAGGGCCTAACACAAGACACTGTCCCAAATTTCGGCGAAATCGGACAAGAAATGCGCCTTTTATAGGTCCAAGACCTTAAAACGAGAGATCGGTCTATATGGCAGCTATATCCAAATCTGGACCAATCTGTGCCATATTGAAGAAGTATGTCGAGGGGCTTTACTTAACTCACTGTCCCAAATTTTCGTGACATCGGACAATAAATGACCCTTTTATGGGCCTAAAACCTTAAATCGATAGATCGGTCTATATGGCTGCTATATCCAAATCTGAACTGATCTGAGTCAAATTGAAGAAGAATGTCGAAGGCCTCAACCTAACTGACTGTCCCAAATTTCAGCAAAATCGGATAGTAAATGTGACTTTTATGGGCCTGAAAATTGCACATTTTGCCCATGAATATTCCACTAAGGAACAGGGGCAAACTTCTCACCTATCAATGGGTGCAGTCCGATTCAAGTTTAAGCTCAATGAAAAGGGGCATCCTTTTTATAGCCGAGATCATCGGCGTGCCGCAGTGCGACACCTCTTTCGAGAGAAGTTTTACATGGCACAGTACCTCATAAATGTTGCCAGTATTACGAGGTCTCGCCAGGATTCGAACCCAGGCGTTCAGCGTCATAGGCGGACATACTAACTACTTTTACTATCGGCTGATGAACAAATACAAATTGCAAATTTTGCCCATGAATATTCCACCAAGGAACAGGGGCAAAGCTCTCACCTATCAATGAGTGCAGTCCGATTCAAGTTTAAGCTCAATGATAAGGAGTCTTCTTTTTATAGCCGAATTCGAACGGCGTGCCGCAGTGCGACACCTCTTTGGAGAGAAGTTTTACATGGCATAGTACCTCACCAATGTTCCATTAGGAGGGGAAAACCACCGCTGAAATTTTTTTCTGGTGGTCTCGCCAGGATTCGAACCCAGGCCATCAGCGTCATAAGCGGACATGCTAACCTCTGCGTTACGGTGGCCTCCTTGATATAGCTCTTATATATATATATATATATATATATATATATATATATATATGTTTGGAAAAGCCATTCAAAGAACTTATCACATGTGATCCATGGTGGAGGGTACATAAGATTCTACTCAGCCGAAATTAACGCGCTTTTATTTGTTACTCTATAGGGATGGTTCCATATTAAACGACCTTGTGGGCTTTGGGGTGTACTCTAAAGATCTAGAACTGGTCATATCGAAAAGGTTACCCGACCACTGCAGTGTGTATCAAGCGGACATCCTTGCAATTAAGGAAGTGGTGGAATGGCTAAGATATTATGTCGTTACGACGATTGGCATAAATATCTTCTCAGACAGCAAGGCAGCTATATCCCTTGAGAACGTATTACTGAACACAAAAACCACCCTCGACTGTCGCAAATCTCTCAACAAGATGGCTGAACAGTTCAAAATTCACCTGTTCTGGGTGCCGGGCCACAAAGATATCCCAGAGAATTGTAAAGCGAACGAGTTTGCGAGACTAGAAATAACTTACACATTCTAGGGAAACTGGAATATTTGGGTATGCCTCATGCGACATATAAGCTGGAGGCAGACTCAGACATCTTGCTCAGATTTTCTTCGTACCCCCGAGCACTGAAGGTAGTCTTCTACATATTCAGCTTCTACTATTACTGCCTTGGTGGATTTAGAGGTATCACAAGAAACTCCTCTTTCATTCTTACCCAAGATGAGGTAAGACACACGAAATTCCGTTTAATAATGTTAGCCCAGATGAAGTGGTACCCAGAGGAATACAAGCAGGTTAGTAGGTCTGAGGAATTGTCCAACAAAAGTTCACTACAACATCATTCATAAATGCAACACTTGCATCATTTTTAAGAAGATACCTTGCGTCCAAATAATGGTTCCGCTCCCCCCTGACAGATGCACTATTACACCAGCATTTCACGTGACTGGTATAAATTTTGCAGGACCTTTTGAAGTTGAGGTTTCATCCCTGCGCTGATTCCCTCTCTTGAAAGGCAATGTGAACATTTTCGTGTGCTTCGCCACCAAGGCTGTACATTTAGAGTCATGTTCCGAGCTTTCCACGGCAGCATTTGAGGCCGCATTCTCTCGCCTCTCCTTGGTAGGCGAGGCCTACCTAGAAAGGTAATGTCTGATAATGGGAGAAGTTTCGTAGGGGCCAGAAGCAAGATGCTTAGGAAATTTAGAAGTTTTAATCAGGTGGCGGCAAGCGACATTGCGGAGAAATACGCTACATAGGGTTTCGAGTGGCAGTTCATATCCCGTCACGCTCCACATATGTGTGGCCTTTGGGAGTCGGCCGTTAAATCTTTCAAGCACCGTTTCAAAAGAGTAGCTTGTGCTCATTTGTTTACTTTCCAGCAGTTTTCGACCGCCCTTGCTCTGATTGAAGGAGTTCTAAACTCACGGCCCACCTCCGCTATCTCTGAAGATCCTAATGATCTCACAGCTCTAACACCCGGACTCTTTTTGAAAGGTGTTCCAATCATGTCATTTCCCGAGCCTAGTGCCGATGACATTTCCCTGGTGAATAGGCAATCCATCACCAGTTTGCTATACGATGGAAGGAAGAATATCTGAGGACGCTACAAAAGCGATATAAGTGGAAACCCACTTCTCCCAATATAAGGGTCGGCGATCTTGTTGTCGTAATGGATGATCTACTACCGCTTAGCGACTGGCGATTAGGAAGAGTGGCTAAGACTCACATTGGTATGGACAAGAACATTAGGGTAGCTGACGTAAGAAATGCATCGGGAGTCATTACGAGGCCGATTGTTAAATTATGCCACTTACCTCAATCAACACCAACAGAAATCCTAGTATAATACTATCTCGATGCATCATTGTGCTTACTAAACCATCTCAACACTCATCTCATTTTATTTCGTTCTCATATGCTCTGTGTCACTGTCTATTTTCAGGTCAAATATGAATGATCAAAATGTCTACTAGTGCATGTTATGCAAAAAACGTCATGCCCTCAGGTACTGTCCAGAATTCATACTGATGACTGGTGAAGACAGAAGAGCCGCTGTTCGACAACACCATTATTGTCGAAATTGTCTGGCAAAATGGAATACTGTAGTAGAGTGCCAGTCGATGGATACGTGCCGCAAATGTGGGTTTTAGCATCTCACAATGCTGCACCCACGAAAACTTGTACTGAAGTCAAAAAGCTCCAACGCCGCCTCCAAGTCGCACTCATCTAACCAACCAACTTCATCTCGGCCCCAAAGAAATCCAGCAGCACAGTCCAATGCCACAGCCAACGCCAGCACACAGCTTCGGCCGATCAACAACAAAGACGATCCAAAAGGCACAAAATATCCAAAATATCTATTAGCACTAAATGTACACATTGTGAATTTCTAATCTTAAGCCATTTTTAGTACTAAAGCTCACCTGAAATCCTTTTACTAATGAACTTGCCACTTCTTCTACAACCGCAGCAAGGTGAGCAACACATCTCTACTCTTTCTCTCATAATAAAACCAGTGTCTCTGTATCAATACCCGAAATTTACCATCGCGTTATTTTTTTTTGGGTTTACCTTCTCGTCATCTAACTTATTATTCCTCGTTCTATGAGGAATAATAAGATTAGTTAACCGCATAATATTACAGTCGGCACAGTATCGACTGAGGTAATTCCGCCAGTGACGTCATCGCCTCTCCTTTCTCAGCGCAACAGCCACTCTAACCCCACTTGACGTCTAACTGGAAGACCTCCACGCCTGTTCACTGAGTTTTCAGGACCAGGCCAGACGGACAACGAATGATAGATGGTCACAAAGAGGGGGTTGTGAGAATTCCCAAACTCTGTGGCCTAATCTAGACTTGAAGAGGTCTACTGCTTTGCTGTCATTGGCTAGAACAGACGTCTCAGTCGTTGTGTCCGTCATGACAGGTCACTGTCTAATTCGAAAACATGCTGACAGACTGAAGGTTGCCAGCAACGACTTTTGCAGAAGCTGTGAGGACATCGTAGAAGAAGAGACTATAGGACACCTTCTGTGTGTGTGTTCCGCATTAGCAGTTAGGAGTTCCGCTTTAGGTTCTCATTTCTTTGAGTACCTGCCTGATTTAGCGGATGTGAACATTCTGGATGGTTCAACGGTATGAACTAGAAGGCATCTTCGTTTGTCTGTTCCTGTGGTATCACAATGGACGAAAACGTCTAAGTGAGTCTGATGGCAGACTGCCACTTAAACCTAACCTATTTGTTACTAGTTGAATTCCTAATTTAATTTTATTCTTCACAAAATATTTTTTTGCAGAAATTTAAATATTTGAAGGCAACGTTGAATTGACTCTTTTTATTTATTATTATTATTTTTTTTTGGCTTTTGCAATTAGCCCTTCTTCCTTCCACCCCTATCTCACTATTCTTAAAGATGTTAGAAATTCAAGCATTAACCCTGAATATTTGCATTAACACTCGGTCGCAAGAACTTGATTTAGCAACAATGAAATTCCCCAAAACAGTTGAAAATCTCTGAGAAACAACAGGCAAAACTAAACTAAACTAAAACTAAACATTTGCAGGAAACCGCAAATGAAATGTTAAATGGAATGAAAAGTAAAATTAAAATGAGATTTTGTTGTTGTTTTGTGGGGGTGTGGTAGACAGAGTGTATATTCATAGTCCAATATCTGTCTCTGCCCCTCCTTTTTCCCTCCCCCTTTGGCCTAAATGACCAAGATGTGAATCAGCAAACTCATAGCAGGACCATGTGGCATGCGAGGACGATGCCAACAACTTCAAGGACAACAATGGCAACATGAAAACCATCCGCACAGATACAGCAAGCAAGCCCGAACATACTAAACAAAGTAAATTTTTTGCACATAATAAACTTTGGAATTTTTGTGTGTTTTTGGCTTGAGTTGATTTCAGAAATGTTGATGTGAAAACTCTACGAAAATAAAATCTGACAAACAACAAATCTGTAGATTCCAAAACACTGATAGAAGGA
This sequence comes from Stomoxys calcitrans, assembly GCF_963082655.1. Taxonomy (NCBI): domain Eukaryota; kingdom Metazoa; phylum Arthropoda; class Insecta; order Diptera; family Muscidae; genus Stomoxys; species Stomoxys calcitrans. Next base: position 176,576,618 of record NC_081553.1, read on the forward strand.
AAACAACATTTTTGAAATGGCACAATGTGAGCGGACAACATGGCTAATGTTGAAAGAGTGGTAGTAAAATTAAATTCTTTTGTTCTTCGGAAGTATGGAGGATGGTTACATTTCTGTAATGAAGTTAGAAATGTTCACTACATTATTTCAACAGATAGTTTTGTTAATGGAAATGTGTGGCCAATGAGCTGAGCAATTAACAATTCAACAGCTTTGCTCAATATAACCTAAAATTGCTGCTACGTTAGCCGATTTCACTTCTTGAGCACCTAGAGGAGGCATTTTTGACCCTACTTCAAATATTTATCTTATGGCTAGACATTGAATTAAACGTGGTTTCCATCCTAGATTCATGGGTGTGGGGAGTCAGTGTTCACAGACTAAGGATTCCTGAATGTAAGATCTTTATGTACTTTAACACAATAGGAATGATTGAATATCAGTTGTTGTGGTTGTTGTAGCAGTTTATTGTGTTCCATCTTTCGTCTGCTTGATTCTGTTGAGTGTCAAGACCCAGGAACTCTGCGACTAAGATAGGGTGCGGCCTCAGGGATCTGGGTGTGAGGCGAGTGAGTCTGGCCGGGCAGTTAAACAGGTGACGTGTATCGTGCGGTGCCTGGTTACAATCGGGACGCACATCGGCATCAATCCTAGCTCTGTGGGAATTGAGGCGACTGCATCTGCCGGAACGTAATTGAGCCAGAACTACTCTGGTTTGCCGTGGGAGGTCGATTTCTTCGGTTGCAATGGGTGGCGGTCGTTCTCCAAGGACTACATTCACCCGGTAGCCACTTACCGCATCTGCTACCGTGTCTGCATGAAAGTTGTTTAGACCCGCTTGATCTAGAGGTCCTCTCTTATAGCGCTGAACCTCACGCTCTAGATCATGTAGATCTACCATAAGGCTTCTGGGCGGCGGATATCTATCCACAAGATGATGATGATTGAGTATCAGTTAAAAGTTTGAGCTACTTTTTGAATATACAGTGAAGTTGATACGAAATTATACCAAGCTTAAACTGGCGTATTTGTCAAACTAGAAATGATAGCTACATGATGTATGTTTCATTGAGAGCTCATTATGTTATATCCAAGCCCCCCAAGTATTTTCTTCTGAGTTTTTTCTATCAACCAACCCGCAGGGGATGTCCCCCATGAAAGCAGTGCATTGAGTTGGAGAATGGAAATTAGGAATTGGAGGGGGAGAAAAGGATGTAGTGTTTATTGATATTCGCCTTAAATCTCGCCTTAAAACATTAGCCGGAAGTCCATTCCACATTCGAGCGGTTCGGGCGGAATAAGAATTCTCTCTATAATGCATTGTTCGCTCCGCCGGCCATTCAATTAAAAACGGGTGTGAGTTTCTGGAATGTCTAGTCTTCCTGACAAACATCCTTACATAGGGAATAAGAAGACGAAAATTAGACGAACACACACCATACAAGTACCGATAGAACAGCGCCAAACAACCCACATTGCGACGATGTTCATACTACGATGTTTCTACTGTCCTAAATCAACGCCATCGCTCTCCTGTGAACATGGTCCATTAGCTCTAGTTGTACTCCATTTTCGGCCTTATGAAAGTGGTTTGGATGTTAAAAGATCAGAAGGAGTGAAGTAATCCTTAGAACGTTTAAGGAAGCGTTCTTACACAGTTTAAGGAAGCGTTCTTACACCGTTTAAGGAAGGATAATAATAATAGTCATTCGCGATGCGTTACCTTTGGCTGGAAAGTCACAACTATCTATTGTTGGCGAACTCAGAAACCTCAAAGTGAACAAAGTGTTTTTGCATCTCATCATAAATTGCAAAATGCAAATGTTGCCCCTGATCATTCCTTAGTGGAATGTGAGAAGGGCAAACTTCTCACATATCAATGAGTGCAGTCCGATTCAAGTTTAAGTTCAATGATAAGAGGCCTCCTTTTTATAGCCGAGTCCGAACGGCGTGCCGCAGTGCGATACAAAGAGCCTAATGCCCATAAATGCTTTATTTTGCATCCGATTTCGCTAAAATTTGAAACAGTTAGTAGTTTTAGGCGTCCCAACATATGACCCAATTATGGTCTATATCGGACTATATTTATATATAGCTGCCATAAAGACCGATCTCCCGATTAAGGGTCTGAAGCCCATAAAACCTTTATTTTTTAACCGATTTCGCTGAAATTCTAAACAGACGGTTATCTTAAGCCTCCTGATATCTGACTTAAATATGGATCAAATCGGACTATATTTAGGTATAGCTGCCATATAGACCGATCGCCAAATAAAGGGTCTAAACTCCATAAAAGCTTTATTTTATAACCGATTTGGTTGCAATTTTAACCATTATGTAGTTTTACGCCTCCTAACATAGGATCCAAATATGGTTGAGATCGGACTATATTTAGATATAGCTGCCATATAGACCGATCTCCCGATTAAAGGTCTGAAGCCCAAAAAAGCTTTATTTTTTAACCGATTTCGCGGAAAATTTAAACGTTGAGTAGTTTTACACCTTACATAGGACCCAAATGTGGTTCAGATCGGACTATGTTTAGATATAGCTGTCATATAGACCGATCAGCCGATAAAGGGTTTGAAGCCCATAAAAACTTTATTTTTTATCCGATATTGCTGAAATATATAAAACAGTGGGTTAACTTAAGCCTCCCGACATCTGACCCAAATATGGCACAGATGGGACTATATTAAGATATAGCTGCCATATAGACCGATCTGCCGATAAAGGGTCTGAAGCCTTTAAAAGCTCTATTTTTTTACCCTATTTCGCTGAAACTTTAAATAGTGGGTAGTTTTAGGCCACCCGCCATCCAACCCAAATATGGTAAAGATCGGACTGTATTTAGATATAGCTGTCATATAGACCAATGTGCCGATTAAGGGTCTGAAGCTCATAAAAGCTTAATTTATTATCAGATTTTGTTGAAATTTGAAATAAAAAAGACAACATTGACTTATATTTATTAGACCTCTCAATATCCGTGTCGAATTTGGGTGCATAAGTTATCCAATTTTCAAAGGATTGTGACAAAAGGGGGTTTTCTTATATACCCGAGGTGGTGGGTATCCATAGTTCGGCCAGGCCTAACGCAATGCCTTTTTACTTGTTTATTTTAGGGTAAACAAATATGTCCCTAAAATTCTGAAACTATTTCCAACAATTTTGAACTTATTTCGCTCAAAAATTCTCAAAATGTAAAGAATTTCTTTGGGGCTTTTTTCACTTTTTCTTTGGGGGTTATTTCATTGGGGTTTATTTGGTATAGCCTGCCTTTCCTACTGCAAGAGAAAGAAAAAGTGACAAGAAAATCTTGAAAGAGCACATTGTTTTGATCATCGATTCATTAGCTGAGAGAGAATTCCAATTAAGAACTTTCTGTATTAGTTGAACTGAACATTTACAAGTTATTAGAGTTTTAAAGAGACCTGGTTGGTCAATGGTATCAACTTTGGTAAAAGTCCTTTAAATTAAATAGAAATATCTTAAGTCTTTGAAAGCAAATCTCAGTGGCTTAACATAAAACTTTTTATTCCATAAAAAATAGTAACAGTCTTTAAAAATCTAATCAATCAATATTTTGCTTTTTTCTTTTCTTTTTTGTCAAATCCTTTACTACTAAGGACACACAGTAATACTTCAATCAATTTCATTCCTTTTATTTTACCTTTAACAAATCGTGTTTTATTTTATTTCTCTAGTCCTTTTCGATAAACTTTTCGCACATTTGTCTTTGTCCTTGTCAATATTAGCGACATTTGCGATTTTTATAGAAGACAACAAAAAAAAAAAGTATTCTAGAAACAAAACCTTTGGCTTGCAAAGTGAAACGAATGAAAGTCTATGCAAAAAACTTACCGTCATGTATTCATCTAAACGATGTTTCCAATTGTCAGATTTATCGATGAGATTGTTCCATTGCTCGGAGAGTTTAGCAACTTCACGTCGAATGCTGCGTGTCAATTCACGGCTTTGTTCTTCGGCAGTTAAGTAACGTGAATCCGTATCGTGGGCTGCTGTAATGGAAAGGGCAGATATAAGCATTGAATTGAGAAAAAGTATGGAAACGGAAATTAAACACACACACACATACACAGACAAAATAGATACAAATGGCAAATGGTTACAAATGGATGTGGCACAAATGTTCAGATAAGAATAAATCGAGAGGGTAGGTAGCATGGGGCATTTAGAAGACATTGGTTTAAAATATGTTTTGGTTAGGGTTGAATGAAGGTAAACCTTAAAGACTTTCAAGCGAAAATTTGGACAATAACTGTAGATCTAAGAATAAATCTGAGCACAGTCATTATTTTTAAAAATTCCTTTGTCTTAGCAAGTTCCTTCAAGGTTTTACTAAATTCGCCGACTTATTCGTAAAAACTGGAAATCTTTGTTTTAGACATTATTCTCAGTGTAACCCATCGCTTAGAGCATCATATTGTATCCCTTGTTAGGTTAGGTTAGCTTGAGTGAGTTGCCAAACAAAGGTGAGGTCACTCTGGTACCCTTAAAAGAAACGGAAGAGAAAGAAGATGTGAGACCTCGGACGAGAGGTTATACACGAATAAAAGAAAGACGGGAGGAACGCAGAACTAAAGCGGGGGGTGAATAAACACCCATCCCTATGCAAGCAGGGATGTACCTACGCCGGAGCTTATGGCACCCCCCGTCGGTACCATCCTGTTCCTTCAACAAATCTCGGAAGACCTACCAGAGGTACGTTTGCAAGTTCACCCAGGTCACAGAGGTAACGGATCCCCAGAAAGGAGAGCCTACGTCCCTGCAGCCACGGACATGAACCCAACGAGTGCTTAATAGTCTCCTCTTCATCATCATCGAGGCAACTCCTACAGAAGACATTGTGCGGTACTCCCATGAGCGCCTCCTTGCGGCCTATGGCACAGTGTCCGATTATGACCCCTCTCAAGGTACTCATCGACCTCGATCGGCAACCATCCACCTAGTCCCACCTTGCTACCGACACCGCCCTGGCCATCACCTGTACTGAGTTCAGTAGCTCAACAAATGGCACGTAGGCAAGACCAATGACTGGTCCGCCCGACGCAGACGAACCCCACTTGGTGCACTCGTCCGCCCTAACACTCTCAGGAATCCCCTCTTGCCCAGGAACCCATGTCAGCGTCACAACATGGGCCCGGAGTGTATCCAGGGACCCCAAATAATCCGCCACGCATCTCGACCTCACCATCCTCCACCCTAAGGCCTTGAGCGCCGCCCATACTTTCCCCATAAATTCTGAATTTCGAGGATGGTAAGTCCCTTACCAGAATTTCTCTTGCGGCCAATGCAATGGCACGGACCTCTGCCTGAAACACCGTACACTCGTCAGGCAGTCTTAGAGACATACTGATATTGAGTGCACCAAAGTAGACTCCAAATCCAATCCCTGACTTCATCTTGAGGAGGTCATACAGCATTCGCCCTCCATTCATCCTTCTCAGGAACTCCGATCGCGAATGCCCTAACTCGGAGATCCTCCAGAGTCTATCCTCTGCATCCATAATACCCAGAATCGAACTTTGGCCGCAACCATCTTCCTTCCGCATGCCGCGCTCCCTCAGCCTAATCGCGACCTTGTCGGCGCAGTTCCGAATATAAGCCTCAATGGGCTGCATATCCAGCATTGCCTACAGGCATGCTTGCGGTGCGAATCTCAGTGCCCCTGTGACCCCGACGCAGGCCAGTCTCTGAACCTTCTCGAACTCCCTCGTACGTGTCCTCTTCTCTACGGCATTCCACCATACCTGTGCTCCATAGGTCAGTACAGATCTCACGATGGCCGTATACATATAATAAATCATCTTGAGAGTTACCCCCCAATTCCTACCGAACATCCTCCTGCAGGAGTATAAAGCGCACAATGCCTTACGGCTTCTTTCCTCGGTGTTCCTCTTCCAGGAGGGGAGGAGGACGGGAGTCTGAACTCAGGTATCTTTTGCAGGTTGCATATAATCGGCGAGAACACCGCTCCTCGGGACGTTTCTCTGGTCAACCGCCTTCTGACCACACTATCTCCCAGGTTCGCATGAATAATCCTGCCATAAAGCATATTATTGGTCCACTGGGAGATTATGGGGTGAATACCCGTGCGGTCTAGTGCAGCGACTATCGCTCCTATTTCCACATTATTGAAGGCCCCCTCAATATCCAAAAAGGCCGCCAAAGTGGACTTCTTCTGCCGGAAAGACGTCTCGACCTTCTACCTCGTTAAGGGCCGTCTCCACCAACCTGCTTGTGAGGTATGCGTGTTGTGCTCTACTGAAGTTTTCCGGTGTCAGTCTTCCTCTCACCTTCAGGTCAATCACTCTTTCCAGTGTTTTAAGCAAAAACCATGACAGACTAATAGGCCTATAATCCTTCGTCGTACTGTGGTTTATTGTCCCTTGTTGGAACCATTCTATCCAGTCGTTGTATATGAGTCGAGCTCTTAGAGATACGTTTGTCAGATTCACAGATCGTAGAAGAAGCGCCTCACCAAGATGGAGAGCTATGTGCCCCTGAGGACCTGTGCATCAACAAAGCAAATGGTCAATCTTTTCCTTATCATCAATACAGCTTCTACCTCTGCGCAGTCCGTCCTTTTCCGGTTGTCAGCAGGTGGAACGTGCTTGGAACCAGCAATCAAGCACAGATTTCTACCTAACCATCGCCTTGCGATTGATTTTATTATTTTTTTCGCAATTGCTTTGTCTTATCCTTATGACCCACTGTGCAACATATGGATATTCTTTTTGCCTTTGTGACATTTACATTTTAGACATGGAACATTCATTCAATGGCAACGGCACAAGAAAAAAGTGATAAATAATAAATTAAGGACGTGCTTCGGCAGACTTTAAGCACTTTCCTTAGATTGTTGGCCCAATAGGAGGAAAGGGCGTTAGCGAAAAATGTTTTTCATAAGTATACCAACCATGAAAATGACTTTATTAAATTTTTAAAAAGTGTACTCCTTCTGTCGGAGAGACGTCTCCGCCTTCTGAAACATGTTCCGCTTAAATATAAATAGAAGTTGATTTTATTAATTGTTTTTTTCTTACTGCCTTCTTTTAAAAAAGATGAGATTTAAGGTCGAATGTACTCTCAGAAGCTTAAATACAAGAGTATCAAGAATTTGTTTTCCATATATAATAAAGTAATTTTGTTTAAAGCCTTATTGGGAAATAAATAACTTTAAACCGGCTACCTCAGAAGCCTAAAGAAGCCAATCTCAGATGCAAATTTGCCCATGAACATTCTTTTAAGGCACAGGGACAAGCTTCACACATATCGATGAATGCTATCTGTTTAAGCTCAATGATAAGGAATCTCCTTTTTATAACCGAGTGAGAACGGCGTGGGGCAGTGCGACACCTCTTTGGGAAGAAGATTTTACATAGCATAGTACCTCGTAAATGTCGCCTGCATTATAACTACTGCTGAAAACTCATTCTGATGCTTTCGCTAGGTTTCGAACCCACGCGTTGAGCATTATAGGTCGATTTAATAACCTCTGCGCTCAGGTGGTAAATCTCAGATATAGACTGAAATAAAACCATAAAACACGATTAACCATTAGGAGCATACCGACCCCACAAAGTTTTATCAACTAGCAAGGACGTAGACTCGACGTGGTACTTCACTTTGAAGATTATTTCATGCAAACGTTGATCGCGACTGCGCCTTAAATGCTCCATACGCTTAGTTCAATTTTGGCAAACTCTTTCCAACAGCAGGCCTGGAGGCGATGCTGGATATGCAGCCCATTGGGGTCTATATTTGGAACTTCGCCGCCACGGTTGCGGTTAGGCTGAGGGAGCTCGACATTCTGAAGGCGAATGCTTGCGTTCACATTTTGACTCTGGGTGTTATGGATGCGGGGGGTAGACTGAGGAGGATCTCCGACTACCTGGCACCAGTGCCGTCTAGAGTGAGGGCATTCGCGATTCGTTTTCTTAAGAGGGACGAATGGAGGGCGTATGGTGTACTTGTGGAGGATGAGACCTCGATCTACACAGATGGCTCCAAGATGGAGTCAGGGACTGGATTGGGGGTCTACTCTGATGCACTCAATATCAGTATGTCTCTGAGACTGCCGGACGAGTGTACGGTCTTTCACACAGAGGTCTGTGTCATTTGCAGTGGACCTAAGAGAAATTCTGGTAATAGGCTTACCGCCCTAGAAACTCAGAATTTATGTGGACACGATGGAGGCGCTCAAGGCCTTGGGGTCGAGAGGCGCGGCGAATTGTTTGGAATCCCTAGATAGGCTCCGGGCCCACGATTTGACGCTGACATGGGTTTCCGGGTATGAGGGGATTCCAGGGAATGAGAGGGTGGACGAGTGCACCAGGAGGGGTTCGTCTGCGCCGGGCGGACCAGTCATTGGGCTTGCCTACATGCTATTTGTCGAGCTACTGAACATAGTATATGGGATGGCCAGGGCGGCGTCGATGGCGAGGTGGAACTCGGTAGATGGTTGCCGAACTGCGAAGGCGCTATGGCCGGTCATCGACCAAAGAAGGACGAGGGAGGTGCTGGCTTTCGATGAGAGGTCGATGATTGTTCTTTGACAGTAGTCATAACCGGACACTGTGCCATAGGCCGCATGGCGGCGCGCAAGTTGGATATCATCTTACAGTAGCGCTCACCATTCACAGTTACCTTACGATTCGCATCATCTTTGAAGAAGTACGGTCTAAGAAAGCTGAAATCTGGCCGTTTATGAGGAAGACGAAGGTGGGCACCATATTTCCCCAATATATCAGACAAGGTTAAATAGTTAGAAGTGATGTTGGACAGGAAACTGAATTGGAAGTGTCACATTTAGAAGCGTACCGAAAAGGCTCACAAATGTTGAGCACTATGTGACGGGTTGTAGGCTTATACCCAAGTATTTCGGTGGACTGCGATGGAGAAAAAGTGCAACCTAAGGATAATAAACCAGGTTCAGAGGAGGCCACCGTAGCGCAGAGGTTAGCATGTACGCCTATGACGCTGAACGCCTGGGTTCGAATCCTGGCGAGACCATTAGAAAAAATTTTCAGCGGTGGCTTTCCCCTCCTAATGCTGGCAACATTTGTGAGGTAATATGCCATGTAAAACTTCTCTCCAAAGAGAATTTGCACTGCGACACCCCGTTTGGACTCGGCTATAAAAAGGAGGACCCTTATCATTTAGCTTAAACTTGAATCGGACTGCACTCATTGATAGGTGAGAAGTTTGTCCCTGTTCCTTAGTGTAATGTTCATTGGCAAAATTTGCAATTTGCAGAGAACATGTTGTCTTGGTATAGGTGGAGCGATGAGGACCACGCCCACTCGGGCAGCGGAAACTATTTAAGAAATTCGACCCATAGAAATAGTGATTAAATGTGAGGCAGCCACTTCGGCTATAAAAGTCAAGGTGATGGGAGAATGCATAGAGAATAAAGCAGGACATACCATCGTAGTATAATCGAGGCGACGATAGGAAACATGGAAAGAATGGAAGCGGTTTCCGATCGGAAACCTGAGACGACACTTGAGCTCGAGCGCGAGACGGAACTGTGGTATTGCCATCTGGAAGATCATGCTACACAAATGAATCAAAGCTAGAGGACAGGACAGGGATTGGCGGTCTACATTGAACCCAAGAACTGTGATCTCTTTTCGACTGCTTGACTTTAATGCGAACTTGCAGGAGGAGATCCGGACAATCACAGGATGTATGAGGTGATGTGGTGTTGACGTAAAAACATCGAGTGTAAACATCATTGCGGAAAGTAAACAGGGCCGCAGGACGGTAAGTTAATGAACAGTCTTGCAGTGTAAGAAGGAGATTAACGCCTTCTCTGAGGATGGCACGATCCTTATCGCTTCGATGACGGGCCATAGCGGAATAAGGGGGAACGAAAGAGTAGACGATTTGACAGTGAAGGCCGGAGGACTGCCGTCAATAAACTTGGTTAACCTGAAGCTTTTCGGGTCGACTCAGTCCGACTTAAGTGAGTGGACGACGAACGTAGAACAGCTGTAACACAGTGAAACAGCGAAACGGTCATAAGGACAACGAAAATTATATGGGGAGATCCGGATCGCGAGAAGTCGAAGCTATTAACGAAAGGAGGAGATAAAGGAGGTCAGTATAGCTTTCGGTGTCATAACAGGATACACAGAACTACAAGCTTGCTTATGCACCATATGTGGAAAGGTGATGGTAAAGAGCACATTGGGAGAATAAAACAAGTAAAAGCGTGCTAAGTTCGGCCGGGCCGAATCTTATATACCCTCCACCATGGATCGCATTTGTCGAGTTATTTTCCCGGCATCTCTTCTTAGGCAAAAAAGGATATAAGAATAGAGTTGCTCCGCTATTAAAACGATATCAAGATATAGTCCGGTTCGGACCACAATTAAATTATATGTTGGAGACCTGTGTAAAATTTCAGCCAATTCGTATAAGAATTGCGCCCATTGGGGCTCACGAAGTAAAATAGAGAGAACGATTTATATGGGATCTGTATCGGGCTATAGACCGATTCAGACCATAATAAACACGTTTGTTGATGGTCATGAGAGGATCCGTCGTACAAAATTTCAGGCATATCGGATAATAATTGCGACCTCTAGGGGTCAAGAAGTCAAGATGCCAGATCGGTTTATATGGCAGCTATATCAGGTTATGAACCGATTTGAACCTTATTTGACACAGTTGTTGAAAGTAAAAATAAAATACGTCATGCAAAATTTCAGCCAAATCGGATAGGAATTGCGCCCTCTAAAAGCTCAAGAAGTCAAATCCTCAGATCTGTTTATATGACAGCTATATCAGGTTATGGACCGATTTCAACCATACTTGGCACAGTTGTTGGATATCACAACGAAATACTTCGTGCAAAAAATCATTCAAATCGGATAAGAATTGTGCCCTCTAGAGGCTCAAGAAGTCAAGACCCAAGATCGGTTTATATGGCAGCTATATCAGGTTATGGACCGATTTCAACCATACTTGGCACAGTTGTTGGATATCATAACGAAATACTGCGTGCAAAAATCGGATAAGAATTGTGCCCTCTAGAGGCTCAAGAAGTCAAGACCCAAGATCGGTTTATATGGCAGCTATATCAGGTTATGGACCGATTTGAACCATACTTGGCACAGTTGTTGGGTATCATAACAAAACACGTCGTGCGAAATTCCATTCAGATCGGATAAGAATTGCGCTCACTAGAGGCTCAAGAAGTCAAGACCCAAGATCGGTTTATATGGCAGCTATATCAGGTTATGAACCGATTTGAACCATACTTGGCACAGTTGTTGGGTATCATAACAAAACACGTTGTGCGAAATTCCATTCCATTCGGATAAGAATTGCGCCCTCTAGAGGCTCAAGAAGTCAAGACCCAAGATCGGTTTATATGGCAGCTATATCAGGTTATAGACCGATTTAAACCATACTTGGCACAGTTGTTGGGTATCATAACAAAACACGTCGTGCGAAATTCCATTCCATTCGGATAAGAATTGCGCCCTCAAGAGGCTCAAGAAGTCAAGACCCAAGATCGGTTTATATGGCACCTATATCAGGTCATGGACCGATTTGAATCATACTTAACACAGTTGTTGGATATAATAACAAAACACGTTGTGCAAAATTTCATTTCAATCGGATAAGAATTGCGCACTCTAGAGGCTCAAGAAGTCAAGACCCAAGATCGGTTTATATGGCAGCTATATCAGGTTATGCACCGATTTAAACTATACTTGGCACAGTTGTTGGATATCATAACAAAACACGTCGTGCAAAATTTCGTTCCAATCGGATAAGAATTGCGCACTCTAGAGGCTCAAGAAGTCAAGACCCAAGATCGGTTTATATGGCAGCTATATCAAAACATGGACCGATATGGCCCATTTACAATACCAACCGACCTACACTAATAAGAAGTATTTGTGCAAAATTTCAAGCGGCTAGCTTTACTCCTTCGGAAGTTAGCGTGCTTTCGACAGACAGACGGACGGACGGACGGACGGACGGACGGACGGACGGACGGACGGACGGACAGACGGACGGACATGGCTAGATCGACATAAAATTTCACGACGATCAAGAATATATATACTTTATGGGGTCTCAGATGAATATTTCGAGTAGTTACAAACAGAATGACGAAATTAGTATACCCCCCATCTTATGGTGGAGGGTATAAAAAAAATTAAAATATATGCCATTTGAAAATGGATAAGGATCACTGTTTTGAAATGATTGAACCTGATGTGATGTTGAGATTACGTGCAAAATTTCAAATCCATAGGTAGTATGAGCGACTCTTGGCAGACCCCTAAAGTTGGTCACCTCGGCATTTCGAAAATTGTTCGAGCCATCAAATCTTCATTTGTGGTCCCATTTTTAAAATTCTTTTTTCACTGGATAGTGTTAAAAAAAACCCTACAAACAATTTCGCTGGAGGTATAAAATATCTCCACTGGTTTTGGGAATATACGAGTTTTAATTTTTATTTGCTGAAATTTTATTCGAGTGGACATACTATGGACATACACATAAGCCAGTAATCAGCTTATTGTGCTCTCTAAAAAACAAAAAATTATGAAAAATTTGAAAAATCTCCTTGGGTTTTCAAAACAAAAGGCCCAGATCCCCCATTTAGGCCACCCACCACCGTAGGATAGGGGGTATAATCATTTGGTCATTCCATTTGCAATACATCGAAATATCAATTTCCCACCCTACAAAGTTTATTTATTTCGTCGCAAAATTCTTAGACGATCTAATGATGTCCGTCTGTCCGTCCGTCTGTTGTAATCACTCTAGAGCCTTAAAAAATTGAGATATTGAGCTGAATTTTTGCACAGATACGTCTTATTGATGCACGCTGGTTAAGTTTTTGAATGGGCCAAATCGGACCATATTTGGATACGGCTGCTATATGGACCGATTTTCCGATAAAGGGTCTAATGCCCATAAAAACTTTATTTTTCATCCGATTTTGCTGAAATTTAAAAAGTGAGTAGTTTAAGGCCTTCCGACAACAGACCCAAATATGGTTCAGGTCGGACTATATTTAGATATGGCTACCATATAGATCGATCTCCCGATAAAGGGTCTGAAGCCCATAAATGCTTTATTTAGTACCCGATTTCGCTGAAATTTAAAGCAGCGGGTTATTTTAAGCCTCCCGAAATCTTACCTAACTATGGTTCAGATCGGACAATATTTAGATATAGCTGAGTTATTTTAAGCCTCCCGAAATTTGACCTAACTATGGTTCAGATCGGACAATCTTAATGTATAGATGCCATATAGACCGATCTCCCGATAAAGGTTCTGAAGTTCATAAAAGCTTTATTTATTATCCGATTTCGCTGAAATTAAGAATGGTGCGCAGTTTTAAGCCTCCCAACATCCGAACCTATTATGGTACAGATCGGACTATATTTAGATATAGCTGTCATATAGACCGATCTGCCGATAAGGGGTCTAAAGCCAATAAAAGCTTTATTTATGATACAATTTCGCTGAAATTTGCAATAGAGAGTTATTTTAAGCCTCCCGATATCTGACCTAAATATGAATTAGATCGATCCACATTTAGATAATGCTGCCATATAGACCGATCTCTCGATAAAGGGTCTGAAGGCCATAAAAGCTTTATTTTTTAACCGATTTCGCTGAAATTTGCAACAGTGGGTTATTTTAACCTCCTGACACCCGACTTTAAAATGGTTCAGATCGGATTATATTTAGATATAGCTGCCATATAGACCGATCTGCCGATAAGAGGTCTGAAGGCCAGAAAGTTTTATTTATAGCCTTGGTTTATTTTAAACCTCCCGAAATCTCACCTAAATATTTAGATATAGCTGCTATATAGACCGATCTCCCGATAAAGGGTCTGAAGGCCATAACAGCTTTATTTATTATCCGATTTCGGTGAAATTTGAAAAAGTGAGTTTTTCCGAGCCTCAGGATATCCGACCTTAATATGGTTTAGATCGGTTAATAATTGGATATATCTGCCAAAAAGACCAATGTTTTGTTCTAACAAATTGAATAGTGGCATATATATCAAACCACTCAATGTCCGTGCCGAAGTTGGGTTCTTAAGTTATCCAATTTTCACAAGACGAAATGGGGTTTACATTTATACCCGAGGTGGTGGGTATCCATAGTTCGGCCCGGCCGAAATTAAAGCCTTTTTTACTTGATTTTTTTTACTTCATATATCCTCTAAACACAAGCAACATATTTTTTCTCAAACAATTTTTGTAGCTTCCACAGCCAATTTACTAAAAATGGCAATTAGGATACCATCTTTGCCTGAAATGTGGATTTATTTCAAATCTCTCGACAGATTTTTTTTCGAATATTTTCCAGGTGTGAGACCTTTTTTTAAAGTTGGTTCAGGTACACTTTGTCTATGAACTGGCCTATCTGTGTCCCTTTAATATTAAAATCTAAACCAAATCCACAACGCCCCTCAAAGTATACAATAAAAATGCAATATATTTACTTTAATCCTCAAACTATGCAAAAACTGTAACGCTCTCCCTTTTGCAATTCCAATGACAGTTCAGTAGTACTATTTGAGATATAAATCTCTTTGGTTTTCCAATATTAAGTTATAAAGCTTGTTGTTTTCCCTAGATTCTCTCTACAGTTTTACAATTCATATTTGTGAATCCAAGGAACTTTTGTTATAAACTATAGCATAGCTAAAAGGCGAAAGCGACGAGAGCAGCAGCAGCAGGAAAAAACACCCCCTCAATAATGTGACAAAAACTTGCTTTCGAAGATTTAATAGATTTCAGTTCAGTTTCTTCTTAGTTTTGTTGTTGTTCTTGTGCAAACTGCAATAATCAATTTAATAGCGAACACTGCTCAAGACGCCCCTTTTTCTTTCACTCTTCCTCTCTCAATCTCTTTCAAAGAAACTTTCGTTTTTCTTTGGCAAATAGTTTTTACACATTTGTCATCATTGCAATGACTAGAGCGTAGTAAAAATCTCTATTGCATATAAAATTGCATTGGTAGATATCATTCGATGGCGACAACCAAGACGAAGGCTTGTTTTTTTTTGTTTCTTATATCCTGTCTTTGCTACTGTTGCTTCTCGTTTGCCATTTTTCTTACTTCCAACACATCTGCATAAAACTTAAAGAAAATTGATTCTTTATGGGATTTTTTCTTTTTTATTTGACAACAACTTTTTTCTTGTTTCAAGAAAAACAGAAACGAACTCTATTGAATGTATTGCAAAAATGGGAATTAGAGCGTAAAACTTTCGAATAAGAACAACTTAATTTGCTACGGTAACTTGTCCAAGAAAGAAACAAAAACTATAGAAATCTATACAGAGTACACTTTCACAGCTAAATATTCCATTATGCCCATTATGTAGCGTCAAAAGTTTGTAAAGGGCAAATTTCTTCTTTTGATTTTTTTTTTGGAGTGTTGCTTTTAATTTCCATTTTGAACCAGCAAAAAAATTTAAAGCATATAATGGAAAGTAATCTTATTGAAGAAAGAGAAGTTAAGACCTGCACTGTATTGCAACTGCCTCACAAAATTCGTATAGCCGGTTTGAAATCTTAATCTCCAT
Source organism: Stomoxys calcitrans (assembly GCF_963082655.1). Taxonomy (NCBI): domain Eukaryota; kingdom Metazoa; phylum Arthropoda; class Insecta; order Diptera; family Muscidae; genus Stomoxys; species Stomoxys calcitrans. The sequence continues at coordinate 176,592,228 of NC_081553.1, forward strand.
ATCATACAACTATCTCAACTTCATTCTTATAAACTTCTATAGGTTGCCTCCCTTCAATATATGTGGTGTCAAATGCATATAATGTGGCTTGTGCGGTTGGGGCGAAGTACGTAATTTCTGGTAAACATTCTCCACGAAGCTTAATGCACTATGGCAATGAGAGCCATGGAAAATGGTGTAGTGGAAATTATAAATTTACTCTATCTTTTTGGGAAGAAAGGAAGTTACCGCTATTAGACCAATAATGCTATATGGTGTTGCGATCTGGTGGACGTCATTTCAAACAAGCACGTAGTTTTCCACAACCTGATGTTTCAAACTTAGGTAAGGTTAGGTCCGGTTCAAGTGGCCGACTGGCATAAGACTCACTTAGACGTTATCGTCCATTATGATAAACCAGGAACAGGAGATGGAGGATACCTTCTACTTCTTACCGTTGAACGATCAAGTTCGCTTGAAAATGCTCAACAACTTGCGAGTGTTCCTATTCGCTAAATTAGACAAGTTCTCAAAGAAATGAGAATCTAACGTGGAACTCCTTCAATTAAAGTAAAGTAAGTGAGAACATCGAGGAAGAAGAGACTTTAGAGAATCTGCTGGCCCAGTGTCCACACACACAGCAGATGCTCTGTAGTCTCTTCTTCCTCGATGTCCTCACTTACTTTACTGTGATTGGCCATTACAGGAAATTTATTCCTCAAGCCGAACGTAGAGGACACAGTGGACACACATACAGCAGATCCTCTATAGTCTCTTCTTTCTCGATGTCCTCACTTACTTAACTTTAATTTGCCATTTCAGAAAATTTTTTCCTCAAGCCGAATGTTGAATAGATGCTCAAGAGCCTCTATTTTCTGCGCTTCGTCTCCGATTTCTGATACCCAGTTTCGAAATGTCGCTCTCCGCTTGGTCACTCCATCGGAGTTTTGGTCTTCCCCTTTTGCGTTTTATTTTAGGGTCGCCTTCAAAAGACTTTTTTTGCTGGAGCTTCTTCATCCATTCTGACAACATGACCTAGCCAAAGCAAACGTGCGTTTAACTATTCTATCATACTATTCGTCATACAGCTCATGGTTCATACGACGTCTATATTCTCTCTTTACGCAAACTGGTCCTTATATTTAACGAGGGATATTTCTATCAAACTCTCCAAGAACTGCCTCATACTCGTATGCTTTCGAAGTACCCATTTTCCGGAGCCATATAACAGCACGGGTAGTTGTTGTTGTTGTAGCAGTGTGTTGTACACTGAGGCGGCAGCCCTTACCGATAAAGAATCTCAGCGGGTCAATGCGGAACGTACAACCGGATGCCAAGGGATTGTTCACGGATAGTATCAGTGTTTAGTATAATATTGTCCTTTGTTGTTAGCCAATATTACACTTCGTCGCATTTCAAAACTGGTGTCATTTGTTGAGGTTACGGCGGTGCCCAGGCAAATAAAGTTGCTGAATAGCTCAAAGTTTTAGTTTCTAAATTTCTCCATTTTCTTTATCTGATCGGGAGTTGATATTATCCACTTTGTCCTATCTCCATTTACTACCAAACCCACTTTCGTTGATTCTCTCTCGATACATTCAAAGGCAATGGCTGAGACGTCCTTACAGCATCTGCAGCAGTCGTTACTTGCAAATTTCAGTCGGTCAACATGTTTTCCGATCAGACGGTGACCCGTCATTGGGGACACAATGTTCCAGAGAACTGTTCTAGCCAGCGTCACCAAAGCGGTAGACCTCTTCAAGTCTAGATTTGGCCACATAATTTTAGAATGTGCACAACCCCACCCTTTATGACCATCTATCATTCGTTGTCCTTCGGTCTGATCCTCAGAACTTAGTTTATATGTCGCTAGAGGCATTTCCACAGATTCCAGTTTTCCTGGAATGTGTAAGGTAGTTGCTAGTCTCGCATGCTCGTCAGCTTTACAATTCCCTGGGATATCTCTGTGGCCCGGCACCCAGAACAGTTCAGCTATCTCCTTGAAAGGTATGCTACAGTCGAGGGCGGGTTTTGAGTATAGATATACTTTCTCCAGGGATTTAATGGCTGCCTGGCAATCTGAGAAAATGTTTATATGTAAGCTATTCTCCAAATTATTGAACCGCAAGGATCTCCGTTTGATACACATTACAGTGATCGGGTAACTTACTCGATATGACCAGTTCTAGTTCTTCAGAGTACACTCCAAAGCCTACCTGGTCATCTAGTTTGTAGCCATCCTTATAGAAGTACATGTAACTTCTATTACCAGGGACATTGTATTGGGTTGCCCAAGAAGTAATTGCGTATTTTCATATAGTCGGCGTTGACAAATTTTTTCACAGCTTGTGACTCTGTAATTGCATTCTTTCTTCTGTCAGTTATCAGCTGTTACTTTTAGCTTGCTTTAGAAAAAAGTGTAAAAAAGTATATTTGATTAAAGTTCATTCTAAGTTTTATTAAAAATACATTTACTTTCTTTTAAAAAATCCGCAATTACTTTTTGGGCAAACCAATAGTTCAAATCGTTTTAAGTATTGGGAATAGTGGTACAGTACTTTTATCTAAAAGCGGCTTAGGCAGTGTGTATTCCACACTACCTGGAACATAAGGCATTGAATCAAGTATAAAACAGTGTCTGTAGCCGTCACATGACCAAAAAGAGAGCTCCCATAGCCCCACAGCAATGGTCGAAGCCATTTGTCTAGCCACAATGTCTAGAGGTATAAGATGTAGCATTAAATTCAGTGCATCAGATGATGTCGTCCTCAGTGCGGCAGTGATGCACAAATAAGTCATCCTTTGGATCCGGTATTTGGTATTGAACCAGACTACAATACCATATAGCATTATAGGTCTGACAACTGCAGTATATACCCAGTGCATGATACGCGGTTAAACACCCAAATTTTGATAATGGCTGCCTTGCAGGTGCATAGGAGATGAGTTGTCTTTCTTGCCCATTCCAAAATGTTTGATTTAAAGTTCGATTTCCTGTCCAGCAACACACACTTTTATTTTGCATTTTCAGTAAATGGACTATTCTCTCCTCCCACTGTGGGTAGCTTGTGGTACTGCTTAAACTAAAAACTTCCGTCTTAGACGGATTTAGGCCAAGACCACCTTCGGTGGCCCACTTCGTCGTTTACGTAGAGCTTCCTGAAGTATCGAGTACTTCAATAAGAGCGCAATAAAAGTTTTTTTTTAATAAAACTAAAACGGTTGTGGAAATCAATGAAATTTCTGCGAAAGTACATTCGATGCCATTATGCATGCAACTCGATTTCTTTTGCACGACCAACACGGCCACGATTGCAAAAGTACAGATGCTCAACCCAATTTTCGACGATCATGAACATTCAACTAAGGAGCTGGGGCAAACTTCTCACACATCACTATGTGCTGCACGATTCAAATTTTAAGCTCAATGATCAGGGGCCCCTTTTTTACAGCCAAGTCCGAAAGGCGTGCCGCAATGCGCACCTATTTGCGGAGATGTACCTCACAGGTGTCGCCAGCATTAGGAGGGGATAACCACTGCCGAATATTTTTTCTGATGTTCTCACCACGATTTGAATCCAGGCCTTTAGCGTCATAGGCGGGCATGTTAACCTCTGCGCTACGGTGGCCTCCGATCGGCCGATACTGCTGTAATTTCACGCTCGATTTTCGTAAGAAGTTCATCAGTCACCTCTGGCTTGCAGGCATAGCCTATAGACTTGACGTAGCCCAACAGGAAATGGTCCAACGGCGTCAAATCGCATGATCGAGGCGTCCAACTAACTGAACCATTGCATGAGATAACACGTTCGCCAAACTTGGTTTCCAATAAATTGATTGTGACATTCGCTGTGTGGTGGTGTGGCGCCGTCCTATTGCCACCACATGTCCTCCAAGTCCATATCATCCAATTGGAGCCAAAAATATTCTGTAATCATTTAACGGTAGAGTTCACAGTAACGTGCCAGTCTTGATCATCACAGAAGAAGTACAGCCCAATGATGCTGCCGGCCCATAAGCCGCACCAAACCGTAATTTTTTCGGATGTAACTATGACTCATGGAGAAGTTGCGGATCGCCGTCTGACCAATGACGCATATTTTGCTTATATACGAAGCCATTCAGCCAGAAATGAGACTAATTGCCTAAGATGATTTTTCGATGAAAACGATGAGGCCACTGACTCCGAAATTCCGACTCGTTGTTGGCTCGTTAATCTTTCCATCATGAAATATCAAACCTTACTGAAGAGATATGTCAAATGAGCGGCAAAAACTAAGGCGTCGTTTGTTGTTCCTGTCGGTACAGTTTTGTAGTGGCCCTGGAAACTTTCCCCTAACCGCAAAAGCCACGTCAACAGCATAAGCGATCATTTTTACAAACTTTTTCTTCCATAAGTTACTAATAAGCTTTCTAACGGTAGTGTTGATGTCTAACAACTCCAGCTCCTCCATGGTTTACGTCGGTTTAACATTATGAAAAACACATTCAAGAAATGCGGCCATTGTATATTCCTTGACAGCAAGATAACCCTCTATGAAAGGCGACTAGGTCGTGAAGGGCTGTTTCAGTGGACTTGCCCTTACTATATGCCAGCTGTTGCAGAGACAGGCAATCTCCAGGGATCTTTGCCCTAAGATATGTTTCTTTTAACTTCTCTAGAGTCTTCAGCATAAAGTATGACATACTAATGGGACGAAAATCTTTCGCCTTCGGGTGACAAGGTTTATCAGCTTTTGGATTTAAAATGGCCTTTGTGTCCCTCCAATCGTCAGGTATCTTGCAAAGACTGGGATAGTATATCTCCCTAAGCTAAGGAGCCAATCTATCGGACACAGTTTGTAATTAAACCGGTGATACAAAAACTAAACTTTTTACCGTCCAAAGGATTTTCGACTCAGACACAATTTCCCCAATAACCTCCGACGAATGCATATCAGTGACAACCTCTTCTGGCGCTACATTTTCCGTTGGAGTGCTTCCTGGGAAATGTGTATGAACAAGTAGTGTTTCCTCACTAGACATTGTTCATGGATTCTGAGACTTCTGTGTATATCCCACTGTAATAAATCTCGAGGATAGAATCATTCTTAACCTAGAGGTCTCTGATGTATCTTTCACGGAGCTGATAAATTCCACCCAGGATTTGTTCTGAGCCTTTCTCAGCTAGCTCAGCCTTATAAACGTCCCAATTGTGCAGTTCCCAGATGGCCTTCGCTCTGTTGAAGAGTTTTCTGATGCTCCTCTTTAGACAAACGAGCCATCGAAGGCTTTTGGGACGACACAGTCCAAGTTAAGGGCGTGGGCTACAAACGCTGTCTCTATGGAATAGCGAAACGGTTGGCAGGACGCCGAAAATCCTGTGGGGAAATCCTTGTCGTGAGAAGATTAGGCTATTACTGAAAAGAAGTAACAAGGAGGTCAGTATAGCTGTCGTTATCATAACAGTAGTAACTGCAGCCTTTGAAAGAATCGAAAGAGAGTCAGTGAAAATGGGTCTGGCAGTAAATGGAGATAAGACGAAATGGATGGTCTCCACTCCCAAAAAGCCTTGTACAACCGAGCAGATAAAGAACATGGAGAAAGTTGGGAATCACAACTTTGAGATAGTCAGTAACTTTATCTACCTCGGCACCGCCGTAACCGAAACGAATGACACCAGTTTTGAGATAAAGCGAAGAATTATACTGGCAAACAGATGCTACACTGATACTACCCGTGCTGTTATATGGTTCTAAAGCATGGGTATTTGTGAAAGCAGATGAGGCAGTGCTTGGAGTATTTGAAAGAAAGATTCTTCGTAAAATATATGGACCAGTTTGCGTTAACGGAGAATATAGGCGACGTATGAACCACGAGCTGTATGAGCTGTATGACGACGATAGCATAGTTACACGAATCAAAATACAACGGCTGCGTTGGCTAGGTCATGTCGTCAGAATGGATGAAGAAGCTCCAGCAACGAAGTCTTTTGAAGGCAAACACGGTGGTACACGCAAACCGGGAAGACCAAAAGCCCGATGGAAAGATCAAGTTGTGGGAGACACCTTGAAACTTGGTGTCAGAGATTTTAGAATGAGCGCAGAAGATCGAGGCGCTTGGAACGCCTCGATCTTCTGCTAGTGGAAGAAATATTCTGTCATAGCCAATTAAAGTAAAGTAAGTATCATAACAGCACAGATACTAGACTACGAGCTCACTTAGGCAAAATCGGTGCGGCAAGTAATGGCATGTGTAGGGCATGTGGGGAAGATAATGAGACGTTGTAGCATTTCCTATTTTCGCGGCCAACAGGCACCGGTGCATAGGAGGCGATACAATACCCGACATGAACCAACGTAGGGTAGTGATATGGAAAACAATTGAAGATTTTGTGAGTAGCACAGAATTCCTAACTTGGATTTTCTTTTTCGATATTGCTTTTTAGTATTTGGAGCGCACAACAAGCCGTTTACTAGCTAAGGAGTACGTCCATAGTGATATAGGGCGGATAAATATCCGCACCCTCTCTTCATCCTAACTTAGGATGAACTAGTTTTGGGTCCACCATGGCGGTCGATGTTTGCCCCTTGGCTTGGCACTAGGACATGCTGACACAAGCGATTCATTCAGGCCCTTCGTGATTGGTCATTATGGCTATATCCTCTGCAGTTGCCACTTCTTTTCTGGTCTAGAGGGGATAGTCGTGCAGAAATAGTGCCGAAATCTATCCCAATCCGAATGTCCTCTGTTTAGAGGACCAGTTCTGCAGTAGTTTGTTCAAGGCTGAAACTAATTTAACGATTATCAAAGAAGCTGAGGTCATCCAACACTTGCCAGTCACCACTGGTGATATGCTTTAGCATCTCTTCCAACAATGAGACATTTTTCCCTGCAGCAGCGGCTTCAGCTAACAACTTAAGGCTGGAAGACGACATCTCCGAATCGTGTGCTATATAGAGGGCAGCCAGCCAGTAATGAGACTTTTTTAGTTCAAGGCTGCCTATTACTAAATCTTAAGTGCTTAGCGACAGAAGAAGAAAAACACTTAGACTACTCTTTGCAAGAATACAGGCTCTGTGTCTCCCATTCTCCGTACCCTTGAGTGGTTTAAGTCCAGGTATTCTTAGTCCACGAACCATTTCTCCACACACCCATGGTTCCTGGATAAGAAGCACATCAAATCCCCATGCCTTCAGAAACACCATTAGTGTCGCCGAAGCGGCATCCTCACCAGGATGCATAAAAAAATTTGTTGTTGCATATATGTATGTGATATGTGTTGTCCCTTCAAAAAGCTTTGAAGGCTTAAAATTTGAAATAAACCTCAAGAAACTTTTGATTCATTAAAAATTATGGGTTGCCCAAAAAGTAATTGCGGATTTTTTAAAAGAAAGTAAATGCATTTTTAATAAAACTTAGAATGAACTTTAATCAAATATACCATTTTTTACACTTTTTTTCTAAAGCAAGCTAAAAGTAACAGCTTATAACTGACAGAAGAAAGAATGCAATTACAAAGTCACAAGTTGTGAAAAAATTTGTCAATGCCGACTATATGAAATATCCGCAATTACTTTTTGGGCAACCCAATACATATTCGTTGACTGTTGGGTCCTAATGGAAATGTTTTAAAAGACAAGGCCCGATAGGAAAAACTTCATTCACACTACATGTAAAAGGGTTACAAATAAATTTCATATTATATTGTTTTAATATCCACAGAGGAGCAAATAAACAGTTATAAATACAAAGTTCATAACATTTTATCATTTAAAATAAAAACATGAAAAAAATAATGAAAAAAAAACTGCTAAAGCAGAGAGAGCATCGGTCAAAAAACCAAACAAAGTAACCATGAAAACATTTTGCCAATACAAACATGTAGAGAGAGAGAGAGAGGGAGAGAGAGGGAGTCAACAGTAAAATATTGCAAAAAGTGACTATAACGATATTTGTAAATGTTGCAACAATAAATCCCATGATATTTAACGGTCATGTTGTGCTGTTAGCAGACCAAGAACCACAAAATACACAAAAAAAAGTAAACATTGCGGCAGACAGTCAGTAAGAAGCGAGGAATTGGCCATTTCAAATACTTCATGGCCCAAAAAATTCAAAGGGTCGCTGGCAGAGGGATATCTAGAAAAAGAGAGAACCATTAGTATACACAAATGGATTGCTGGTTACTCTTTGCCGCCGACGCCTCCATCATAGTTTGATATCAATTGGTAAACATTTGTGCAGTCAACGGAACATGGCAAATAATACAGCGGAAATACTCATGGAGCAGGACCACACAGTTGGGAATAAAGAGCAAGGACCCCCCCAGCACATACACACATACAGCAACAGTGAGGTTGGGCGCTTCGATATTTAATGGATGCTGCTCCTTCATTTCTCCCTGCAATGTAACTTCTACGAGTATGCTGAGCCCTTTTTCTTTCGTTGATTTTTTTTTTTTTGCCAACTTTATTTTACCATGCATTTTCACGAGCAATTTATAAATTGTTTAGTGTTTTGGGCATTCGGCGATGGCAGTGCAGACTGTTTGGCTAGGGCAAAAAAGGATAAATGGCTGTGCGCTGAGCAATTGAAGAGTGGAAAGGGAAAACATAGATTGTCGAAAGTTTATGTTTGTTAAGAAAATAGTTACCTTCAGTATCGCTGGTGTCCGAAACAGGTGGCTCACTGGCTATGTATTGGCGGCCACTCAACAAAGTACTCTCGACAATTGGACGTTTATCCTCCAATTGACGGCGGAAGGCTTTGTGATCGTCCTGCAATGACAGAGAAATACAAAATGAAAGGAAAATGAAATAACTACGATTAAAGGATGTGAACGATTTCTGGAGGATGATATAAAAATAAAACGAAATATATGTAAAAGATAATAAATGAGAAAGTTAAAACTTCAGACAGCATCCGTAATAGGTTATTTATGGTGGTCATCCAAAGGAGTGGCGATAATATGCCCCCCTGTTGCCACTTTCTCCCTTATATATTTATGTCACAAGACCCACAATTTATCCCCTTGTTCCTTAGCATATGGTTTATCTAGTCTCTAAGGACCGGGTCCACCCGGTACTGGTCTAAGTATTGGATCAATGTGTCGCTCCGCACAATGTTAAAAGCCCCCTCGATGTCAAAGCATACCGCCAGTGTGGCATCGAAGGATTCTTCGATTTCATGCACAACCTTGTGCAGGGCAGACTCCACCGACCTTCCCTTGACATAGGCACGCTGTTTGTATTTAAGCAGTTCGCTGGAAATTATACTCTTTATCATGGTGTTCACAATATGTTCCATGGTTTTTGGACGTAAGGCTTATGGATATGTAGGCCTTTGGTGTCGCATAACCTGCCTTGCCGAGCTTGGGTATAAACACCCCCCTTGCCTCCTGCCAGGCTTTCGGAGTATATGCAAAACCCAGGCACGCTGTGAAAATATTGGCCAGGTGGGGCCCCAGATAGTGGGCCTCCTTCTATAGTAAAGCTCTTCATGGGCCCGGTCCACCCGGCTTTGACAGAACATTTGTTCCACTAGCCGAACATAGAACAGCGTTCCAAGCGCCTCGATCTTCTGCGCTCAAAATCTATGTCACCAAGTTTCGAGGTGGCTCCCCCCACTTGATCTCTCCAATGGACTTTTGGTCTTCCCGGTTGGAGTGTACCACCGTGTTTGCCTTCAAAAGACTTCCTTGCTGGAGCTTCTTCATCCATTCTGACAACATGACCTAGCCAACGCAGCCGTTGTATTTTGATGCGTGTGACTATGCTATAGTCGTCATACAGCTCATACAGATCGTGGATCATACGTCGCCTATATTCTCCATTAACTCAAACTGGTCCATATAGTTTACGAAGAATTTTTCTCTCAAATACTCCAAGTACTGCCTCATCTGCTTTCACAAGTACCCATGCCTCAGAACCATATAACAACACTGGTAGTATCAGTGTCTTGTATAGTGTAATCTTCGTCTGTCGAGAGGGGGCCTTGTTTCTAAACTGCTTACTTAGTCCAAAGTAGCATCTGTTTGCCAATATTATTCTTCGCTTTATCTCAAAACTGATGTCATTCGTTTCGGTTACGGCAGTGCCGAGGTAGATAAAGTTACTGACTATCTCTAAGTTTTGGTTCCCAACTTTCTCCATATTCTTTATCTGCTTGGTTGTACAAGGCGTTTTGGGAGTTGAAACCATCCATTTCGTCTTATCTCCATTTACTGCTAGACCCATTTTCAGTGACTCTCTTTCGATTCTTTCAAAGGCTGCAGTTACTACTTCCGGTGACCGACCTATGATATCGATGTTGTCGGCATAGGCGAGTAGCATGTGCTCTCTTGTGATAAGTGTGCCATATCTATTAACATCTGCATCTCGTATAATCTTCTCCAGCAGGATATTAAAGAGATCACACGATAGGCTGTCTCCTTGTCTGAAACCTCGTTTGGTATAAAATGGTTTATAGAGATTCTTTCCTATTCCTACTCAGGAACGTGTATCCTGCAGAGTTTTATTAATTTTGCAAGTATACCAAACTCAGACATGGCTTGAAATACCTTTGAACGTAAAGTGGTATCGAAGGCGGCTTTGTAGTCAACAAAGGGATGGTAGGTGTTGATTTGTGCTTCTCGGTCTTTTCCAGGATTTGGCGCAGTGTGAATATCTGGTCTAGGGTCGATTTACCAGGTCTAAAGTCGCATTGATAGGGCCCAATTATCTCATTGACTTTAGGTTTTAGTCCATCGCACAGTACGCTCGAAAGTATCTTGTATGCGATGGGGAGGAGACTTATTCCTCTGTAGTTGACACATTCCGTCGTGTCCCTTTTCTTGAGTATGCGACTTGGTATGCTGAGATTCCAATCATCGGGTATGCGTTCTTCTAGGTAGAGTGCGCAGATAAGCTGATGCATTCGCCTTATCAGCGTGTCGCCTCCGGTCTTGAATAGTTCAGAGGGTAACCCGTCGGCTCCTGCTGCCTCGTTGTTCTTCAGTCGGGTCACTGCTACTTGGACTTCATTCTGACTAGGAGGTAAACATTCTATACCATAATCATTGATTGGACACTAGCAGTTGGGTAAAATGTTCTTTCCATATCATCAGCATGCTATCTGTGTCAGTTACCAGAGTTCCTTCTTTGTCTCTGCTGCACCAAAGCCTTCGGTTTAATGTTTAATTCTTTGGTAGAATTTCCGGACTTCATTCCGACTCCTGTACATCTCAATTCGCTCAGACTCACATCTTTCCATTGGAGAACACCGTAGCGCAGAGGTTAGCATGTCCGCCTATAACGCTGAACGCCTGGGTTCGAGTTCTGGCGTGACAATCAGAAAAATTTTCAGCCGTGGGTTTCCCCTCCTAATGCTGGCAACATTTGTGAGGTACTATGCCATTTAAAACTTCTCTCCGAAGAGGTGTCGCACTGCGGCACGCCGTTTGGACTCGGCTATAAAAAGGAGGCCCCTTATCATTCCCTTATCAAATGTGCCATGTACGGTTCAAATCAGTCAAGAACTTAATATAGCTCCTATAAAAACCGATCTCCAGATTGGACTTCTTGAGCCTTGGAAGCCGTAATTTTTGGCCGATTTGGCTAAAATGTTGCACATAGCGTTCTGTTACGACTTCCAACAACTGTGCTAAGTACGATCCAAATCGGTCAAGAACATGATATAGCCCATATATTTGGTTGCCCAAAAAGTAATTGCGGATTTTTTAAAAGAAAGTAAATGCATTTTTAATAAAACTTAGAATGAACTTTAATCAAATATACTTTTTTTACACTTTTTTTCTAAAGCAAGCTAAAAGTAACAGCTGATAACTGACAGAAGAAAGAATGCAATTACAGAGTCACAAGCTGTGAAAAAAATTGTCAACGCCGACTATATGAAAAATCCGCAATTACTTTTTGGGCAACCCAATATAAACCAATCTCCTGATCTGACTTCTTAAGCCACTGGAAGCCGCAATTTTCATCCGATTTGGCTGAAATTTTTCTGTGATGACTTCCAACAACTGCTCCTATATAAACCGATCTCCCGATTTAATTTCTTGAGCACCTACAAGCCGCGATTTTTATCCGATTTGGCTGAAATTTTGCATATAGTGTTCTGTTATGACTCTCAACAACTGCGGCAAGTACGGTTCAATTCAGTCTATAACTAGATATGGCTCCCATATTTTAGCAGAATCCACGGTGGTTGGTTCCCAAGATTCGACTCGGCCAAATTTAGCACGATTTTACTTGTTAGACCCTCCACCATAGGATGGGGGTATACTAATTTCATCATTCTGTTTGTAACACCTCGAAATATACGTCTAAGACCCCATAAGGCTATGTGCTTCCATCCGTCTGTCTGTCGAAAGCTCGCAAAATCTCTAAGAAGTAAAGAAAGGCGCTTAAAATTTTGCACAAATACTTTTTATTACTGTAGGTCGGTTAAGATTGTAAATGAGCCAAAGCGGTCCATGTTTTGATAAAGCTGCCATATAAGCCGATCTTGGGTCTTGAATGCATCAACCTCTAGAGGACGCAATTCTCGTCCAATTTGACTGAAACGTGGTACTTGCACGTGTTATTTTGGTAACACTTGCAACAACTGCTCTAAGTATGGTTCAAATCGGTTCATAACATGGTATAGGTGACACATAAACCGATCTTGGGTCTTGACTTCTTGAGACTATAGAGGGCGAAATTCTCGTCCGATTTGACTGAAATTTTTCATGTGGCGTTTTTGTATTACTTTTAACAACTGTGCTAAGTATGGCTTAAATCGGTTCATAACATGGTTTAGCTGCCACATAAACAGATCTTGGGTCTTGACTTCTTGACCCTATTAAGGGCGCCATTCTCGTCCAATTTGACTGAAATTATTCATGTGGTGTTTTGGTATTACTTTCAACAAGTGTGCTATGTATGGTTCAAATCGGTTTATAATCTTGTATAGCTGCCACATAAACCGATCTTGGGTCTTGACTTCTAGAGCCTCTAGAGGGCGCAATTCTTATCCGATTTGGCTGTAGGTTTTTCATGTGGTGTTTTGGTATTACTTTCAACAACTGTGCGAAGCATGGTCCAAATCGGTTTTTTACTTTTTATTAGTGTAGGTAGGGTGGGATTGTAAATGGGCCAAAGCGGTCCATGTTTTGATGTAGCTGCCACATAAACCGATCTTGGGTCTTGATTCCTGAGCCTCTAGAGGGCGCAATTCTCATCCGATTTGACTGAAATTTTGCACGTAGTGTTTTAGTATCACTTCCAACAACTGTGCTAAGTATGGTTCAAACCGGTCCATAATCTGATATAGCTGCCATATAAACCGAATTGGGATCTTGACTTCTTGAGCTACTTTTTCTTAGTAGCCTATAAGATTCTACTATAATATCGATGAGGGATGTAAGGTTCTTACCATTCTACAAGATCTTATGCCTTACATAAGCAGTGGAATTTTAAGGTCCCATCTACCAGACCATAGTTCTGACAACTGCAGTTTACAGCCTATTCTTGACTTGGAGTTTAAACCGCCAATAGTCCCTCGACAGATAAATAGGGCAATAATTACCAGCAATTGCCAGAGTGACACCATTATATAAAGAAGTTAACAAGGCTGAAATACTCAAAAACTTCCCGGCCTCAATGGGTTATCTCAATGGCTGTTATCAATGAACCCCAACCATATAAAGAAGACACCTTCAAAAATTTACAACCTTCATCATGTTTTCCATCATTTGCTTAACAAACTCCTACTCATCAATATTGCGCCGATTAGCTTTCTTTTACTTTGTCCGTGAGCAAAGAGAACTTTTGTGTTTTGCGTTTAAATGAATTCTTTTTTGGTAACTTAATAAATAATCTGTCCATCCGTGACAGAAGCGTTAAATTACATTTAGTTGTCATTTTTATTGGCCAAATTATAATGTACAGCTAACAAGTGCCACTTAACGGAATGCTCTGTAAGTTCATTATAATCACAGACACTCTATTCATGGCGTAATTGTTTAATGATGCCTAACACGGTCGTCGCAAAACTTGGCCGAGCCAAACAACATGGCACTCATATTTCACAAGGATATGGGATTGCGTGCAAACATAACTACAAGAGCCCTACACACACACACACACACTTACACCCGGTTTCTTGCAAGCGAACACGCACTCACTCACAGCTACTTGCAACAATCTGTGTAAAAACCCTGAATTGCCAACGGTGATAAGGCAGGCAGGACACGCACACATGAAATTTGCCAAAGATTTAATAAACAGGCGAATGTTTCGAAAGTGACATATCCAGCCACACAAAAGAAATAAAGTGGACAAGGACGAGAACGAGAACTCGAACAGCTACTAACGTAACACGTCTACATGTAATAGAAAACAAACACAATCGCCCCCAGAAATAATCTACACACATATTGACCATTAAGACTTTCAACCCCTCTTTCAAACAAAAAAAGAACCAAAAAGAGGTCAGTGGGAGGGAGTGTGAGAGAGTGTGAGAGAGTGAGTGTAAGGCAAAAAGGACATGTTACCGAAAATCACTTAACAGATGAAAGTTTTCGCCAGAAAATTGGAAGCAGAAAACAACTTCCAGGGAAAGTAGGTGAAAACAAGGAAAACAACACGTTTTCGTGTAGTTGTGTTAGCGACTACTTTTAAAGTGTTATCGACAAACACATTTTACACACTCGCCTACACACGCACCCACAGCAATGCTACTCGGGTAATGGGAAAAGGAAACAGGAAACAAATTCAATGAGACAGCCGCCGTTTCACATTGATGTTGATGTTTAACTCGTTGCTTGTAGCATGTAGCAGTAGTAGTAGTAGTTGTTGTTGTTGTTCCTTTGCATGCATGTTTGCAAATATGTGAAGTGGTCAGTCACAGTCTAAATGGAAATGAAGTCTGACCCAATACATGTAGGGAAAATTTACTGCAGAAAGTTATTTGGATGATTTGATTTGATGGGCGATTTAATGTAGTGATCGAAAAACAATACAGACTGATGGAGCAAGTGGACATTTGAAGCATTTCTAATATTTTTCCATTTGGAGTGAGAAAGAGAAATTACAACGGAAGGGAAGGTGGGCACCAATGCAGACCGATTATTTGCAGTAATAGGCAATAAGACTAAGATTTTTTGAACATAGTCTTGCTATGTCTCCCAAGCTAGTTAGCTAGTTCGAATCCTTGGGGGAAAAACATACAAGCGTTAGAAATATTTTCACTAATGCTGGCACTTTTGAGGTCGTCGCTCAAGTAAACTTCTTAACGAAGAGGTGTAGCTCAGAGGCACGTAATTCAAAATCCACTGCGAAAATGAGGTCCTTTATTAAGGCCAAACTTGGCTTGTTTGTCGGGGGGATAGCAGAAATCATTGAGCAAAACTGCACTCAAATCGGATAGGAATTGCGACCTCTAAAGCAGAGAAGCGGAGTCAACAATTTTACTCGACTCCACCCCCGATGCCACAAGACTGTTAAATGGTTCAGAAATCTCACCCCAAGAATTTTGAGAATATTTTTGGTTTGATTTGACCTATAAAAAATTGATGATTTTTAATAAGGCCTGTTTTTTCTGTCAGCCAACGCGCAGGGGATGTCCCCTATGAATGCAGTGCATTGCGTTGTCGAGAGGAAATTAGAAATTGGAGAGGGGGAAAATGATGTAGTGCTTATTGACGTTTGTCTTAAATCCTTGGATGTCAAAGTGAAATAAGAATTCTCTATATAATGCAATGTGCGGTCCGGTGGCCAAACGGGTGTTCTGGAGTTCCTGGAATCTCTAGTATCCCTGACATAGATCCTTACATCAGGAATAAGAAGACGAATATCAGATGAACACAAACCATGAAAGTACCGATAGAACAGCACCAAACAACCCATAATAGAGTTGGATACCCCACTGTCCCCAATCAACGCAATCGCTCTCCTCTGTACACGGTCCAATAGCTCCAGGGATGATTTTGAAGCTCCAGGCCATACATGTGAGTTGTACTCCATGTTCGGTCTTATGAAAGTGGTGTAGATGTTAAGAGGATCAGACGGAGTGAAGAAATTCTTACACCGTTTAAGGAAGCCTAAACACTTGAATGCTTCTTTCGACACTTCAAATACATGTTTAGCCCAATGGACATCACTTTGTATTTTCATAACCAGAACATCAAGAGCTTCTGATTGCTCAACATCTATGCCGTTGATAGACAATGATGATCGTAATGGGTCAGCGAATCGTTTGTATGACAACAAGCAGCACTGAGTCTTCCGTGCATTAAAATCTCCTCGATTCATTCGACCCCACACAGAAATGGACAGCAAATCCTGGCAGAGCGTATCGTCCATAACCCGACTCTTTTTCTCAATCTCTCGAAGGCTTGGTCTATGGTGGAATGAGTACGAGTGGCAGAGATTACTGTCCTCCGCAAATGAGTAGATCGAATTCGGTGTTTGACCCAACAGATTGATGATGAAAATTAGAAAAAGAGAAGGAGAAAGAACAGAGCCTTGTGGTACACTCATTGGATGAGAACCCATCTATAACGACTCGAATAGTTCGATCTCTGAGAAAGCTCGAAATAAATCGAACGAAGCCATTACCGACACCAAATGCGACAAGTTTTGATAGTAGTGCACCGTACCAGACTCTATCAAAGGCCTTGGAGATATCCAGAGCCACAACCTTACTCTCACCAAAATGGTGGATTGAGCGACTCCAACGTTCCGGCAGAAGTGCCATGAGGTCACCCGTAGATCGATTTCTGCGGAACCCATACTGTTGGTCGCTAAGAAGACCATTAGACTCTAAATACCTCACAAGATGGTGATTATATTGGGTATTGGCTGAACGTTCGCTAGCTTCCAACGCGCCGGGAAGACTCCCGCATGGTAGGCAAAGTTGAATAGGTTGCATAATGGACGAGCAAACGTCGAAGAACACTTGCGTAAGACAGGTGTTGATATGCCATCCGGGCCCGGGGATTTATTTACGTCTAGATTCTCAAGAAACCTTTTAACTACACGAATTCGAAAAAATATCTGGGTCATGACGCCAGACACATTTCCGATTGAGGGGAGTGGTTGATTGCTTTCCGGAAGGGAAGAGTTCCCTGCAAATATAACAGTCAACAGATTAGCCTTATCAACCGGGTCAGTGAACGTTTGATCGTCCTTAACAAGAGTTGGAATAGGTGAAGAACTACCTTTACTCTTTTCACGAACGACCAAAAGCTCTTACTTCCTTGTGTAGAAGCGATAAACTTAATACGCAAACGCTGTTCGTACAGAAATTTTTCGCGCCTAAGCACATTGGCACACGAAGATCTTGCCTTTATGCACAGCAGTTCAGTATTGGCGTTTTTATCTAAGCGCCAGTTCCTGAATGCCACCTCTTTCGATCTGACAGCATCTCTGCCTGTCAGGTTAAACCAACTTTTGTCGTCTGATTAAGCCGTTATAGTCTTAATTGGAATGAATGTCCTCATTCCATTCAAAAATTATCTTCTCAATCATTTCAGCAGTAGCATTTATATCGTCATCTAGAAAACTAGTTTCCAATTAAAACACTGAAAGAATTCATTGAGCTCAGCCCAACGTGCTTTTTCGTATGAAAATATTGACCGCTTCGGGACTGGGGAGGAAGCAGTACAAAGTGTAGAATACGAAAAATATGCTGAAACAATGCAGTGATCGGAGTTACAAAGAGGTGCAAGAGTATTTACTTCATACTTTTCAGGGTGACGGTGTGAAGTTAAAAAAAGGTCAAGAGTAATATTTTGGTGCCTTTGGACACATGCGATATGTGTCGGATCGTTCATTAGTTGTGCCAAACAATTGTGCGCAGCGAAAAACTTAACGTATTGGCCCTCAGGAGTCGTATGACTTGAATGGGAAAGCCAGGAGGAGTTGTGGATATTGAAATACCCAGCGACAACGATTTCAATGCCCGGAAAATCCTTTAAAATATTTGTAATGGAATCAGAAAGGGCGTCAAAGCCGTTCATGAAAGCCTCCCTTTCTAAGTTTGGACTTCTATATAAAAATCCAAAGTGCAGTATATGTGATTCAATCCCGAATTTAACCCAAAGGGAGTTAAATTCAGGATCCTGTGAGTCCAGGTGTTGAGGTAACGAGGCCTCTGTGCAGTCCTCTGGCCTTTACAGCCAAATCGTCTGCCTTTTTATTCCCCCTTACTCCGCAATGGCCCGGCACCCAAACTATGCTGATTTTGCCATAATCAGAGAAGGCGTTAATCCCTCTTTCACACTGCAGGACCTTACCATCCTGGTTGTTATTTCCCTTATGGCCATTTTACTGTCCGTAAAGATGTTCACTCTCGATGCCCTCGCATTAGCACCACACCACCTCATGCATTCCGTTATCGCCCGGATCTCAAACTGCAGGACCGTATTATGGTCAGGCAGTCTAAAACATATCTCAGTCCTTGGGTTCTCAATGTAGACTCCCAGGCCCACTCTTTCCTCTAGCTTTGATCCAGATGGCAATACTAGGATTTCGTTAGTCCAATACTGTGCCGATAGCAGCAGTGCCTCGCGCTCGACTACAAGCGTTTGAGGTATCTCGATAATACCTTGATGGTATGAGCTGCTCCCATCCTCAATCCATTCTCCCATCGCCTTAAGTCTCATAGCCACAATGGTTGCCTCACATTTATTCTGTAAGTCAATCGGTCGGATATCTAGAATAGAAAAGTCTCCAGTGCCTTAGTGGACGTGGTCCTCATCGCTCCGCCCATGTCAAGATAACTTGTTCTCTGAACCTGTTGTATGGTCCTTATGTTGCACTTTTTCTCCATAGCAGTCCACCAAACTACTGAGGCCTAAGTAAGTATTGGTCTAATCACGCTCCTGTAAAGCCAGTGGACTATCCTAGGATTCAGGCCCCATTTCGAGCCTACGGCCCGTCTTCATAGACCCCAACATCTGTGAGTCTTCTCAGTACGCTCCTGAATGTGAGACTTCCAATTCAGTTTCCAGTCCAAGATCACACCTAAGTATTGGACCTTGTCAGATATCGAAATCGTCTTATGCGTGGTGCGTTAAATTGGACCACCATCGCCTTCCTCGTGAACAGGCATATTTCAGTCTTCTCCGGGAAAACATTGAGACCTCTGGGTCTAGCCCAGTCATATACCATATGCAAGACCTTTCCAGCTCTTCTGCATAGCTCGTTCGGATCCTTACCCCCTTAGAAGTATTATAGTCCACTGGCTCTACAGGAGCGTGATTGGACCAATACGCCTCAGTACGTTGGTGGACTGCTATGGAGAAAAAGTGCAACATAAGGACCATACAACAGGTGCAGAGAACATATAGTGTTGGCATAGGCGAAGCGATGAGGACCACTCCCACTAGGGCACTGGAGACTATTCTAGATAACCGACCCATTGACATACAGATTAAGTGCGAGGCAGACACTGCGGCTATGAGACTTAAAGCGATGGGAGAGTGCATTGAGGATGGGAGCAGCTCATACCATCGCGGTATAATCGAGGCTACGATAGGAAACCTGGAAGGAAGGGATTGACGGAACCCTAGTATTGCCATCTGGAAGATCATGTTACACGGATGGATCAAAGCCAAAGGACAGAGTGGGCCTGGCTATAAGGGCAATAACAACCAGGACGGTAAAGTCACGAACAGTTTTGCAGTTTAAGAAGGAGATAAACGCCTTCTCTGAGGATGGGAAAATCAGCATCGTTTGGGTGCCGGGCCATAATGGAGTAAGGGGAAATGAAAAGGCAGACGATTTGGCGGTGAAGGCCAAAGGACTGCCGTCAATAAACTTGGTTAACCCAAAGCTTTTCGGGTCGACAAAGTCCAAGTTAAGGGAGTGGGCGATGAATGCGCATGCAACATTGTGGAACAGCGAAACGGTCGGTAGGACGGCAAAAATCCTATGGGGGATCAAGCTCATGAGAAGACGAGGCTATTACTGAAAGGAAGTAAGAGGGAGGTCAGTATAGCTATTGGTATCATAACGGGACACATAGAACTACAAGCTCACTTATGTAAAATCGGTGCGGCAAGTGATAGCATGTGTAGGGCATGCGGGGAAGATGATGAGCCCGGCTTTCGCGTCTAACATATACCGGCTCTTATGTGGAGACACAATATCAGACACGAACCAATTTAGGGGAGTGGTATTGATAACAATTAAGGATTTTGTAAGTAGCACGGAATTCCTAACTTTAAATTTTCTTTTTAGAGGTTACTTAATAGTTTTTAGAGCAAACAACAAGCCGATTACTGGCATAGGTGTATGTCCATAGTGGTATGGGGTGGATTTATATTTGCACCCTCTTTTTAACCTACACGTATCAAAATACAACGGCTGCGTTGGATAAGTCATGTTGTCAGAATGGATGAAGAAGCTCCGGCATAGAATTTTTTCGAAGGCAAACACATTGGTACACTAAAACTGGGAAGACCAAAAGCCCGATGGAAAGATCAAGTGGTGGCAGACACTTCAAAACCTAGTGTCCATGACTTTGAAATAAGCGCAGAAGATTGTGGAATGTTCATGGGCAAAATTTGCAAATTTGCAATGGCACTTGCCATCTCTCCATGTGTCCATGTTCGAATCGGCAGAGCCCGGCCGGGATTGGGGCCTGGACCAGCTTTTGCATTAAAGAAAACTTCATTAAAATATTATTTTAGAAAAAATTTAATTTTTTCGGGGAAATTTTCTATTTTTTTTACTAAATTTACTAACTTTAATACAGTGAACACTTGTGACACATCTTAAAGAGCTAACCAAACTTAATTCTACTCTTTAAGCTGCATCTCCATAATATGCCTTCATTCACTGCTCCCCCCCCATACTCAAGAGGCAATTACTGTCAGATTTCATACTTATTTGGGTTTTCCCCCTTAAGTAAGGCTCATTCTGATTTTTTGTTTCGTTCGACGTTCCAATTGGCTTTAAGTGGTTCATACATACATGTTACACACATTTGTTTTTGTGTACCGAACAACATGTAAAGTTAGGCAACTATGTATTGGATGTGTATATACATATATGTGTGGGTGCAAACATCAGTTAGGTTGTGCAATGTTTTATTTATATTGGTACAAGCGAATATTGGGAGCGATCGAAGAGCAAGGATTAATAAATGCTGTCACACAATTTTATAGCGATATGAAATATCTACTTTTCCGTTTTAATTAAGAGAAGTCCCTCGAACGAAAATTTGATTTCCAATTTAACCTTAATGAGATTTCAGATTTTTTAGATATGTTCCTTCTATGGAAATTGGAATTTTATTATAATTTGCCGCAAGTGATCGACAATATCTCAATGCAACTGTTTATTGTCAAGATTCATATGTAATGTTTGTCCCACATGCTTGCTTCCACCCTATTGTAAGCTACTTGCTGAGATTTTGTAACAAAATATTATTGGTCCTATTTACTCTGTGTAGCATTTCACTTTTATGCATACACACATACAAATATTCCAGTAAATGCGCTTATTTATGCTCTTATACACCCCTACACATTCGTGGTGTAATAGACCTGCATGTGTGTATGAATGCTTGTGTGTTTGAATGCTTGTGTGTTTGAATGCTTGTGTGTTTACTATACTTTCTTATACAAACACATATAGAATGCCCACGAGTATGTTCGTATTATTATGCATTGCCTTTGATTACTTTATGAGGTACTTGCTGTCGTATACTTGTTGGCTATTTGTCAGAGAAGTTTATATGACGTATACGTCACATAGTACCACGACTAGGCAAGTGTAAAAGCTTTCAGCAAACTAAGGTGGCGAACAGAACACATTTCTGCATAAAAAAAAACAAATCGAATACAGATGTTCACATGATTATAGCCTGTACCACCACTGTGGTACAGGGTATTATAGATTTGTGCATTTTTTGCAATGCTAAAAAGGAGAAGAGCTAGACCCATTGATAAGTATACCGATCGACTCATAAATGATGATTCGATTTAGCCATGTCCGTCTGTCCGTCTGTGAGTCCATGTATTCTTGTAATCAAAGTGCAGGTTGTATTTGTTGTCCGATTGTCACAAAATTTTGCACATGTCACTTTTTTGGCCCAAAGACAAACGTTATTGATTTTGAAAAAAATCGGTTCAGATTTAGATATAGCTCCCATGTATATCTTTCATCCGATGTGGCTTTTTAAGGCTGCACAAGCCACAATTTGCGTCCGATCTTCACAAAATTTGGTATTGGGTATTTTATTTAAGGTCTACATATGTGTGCAAAATTTCATAAAAATCGGTTCAGATTTAGATATAGCTCCCATATATATCTTTCATCCGACATGGACTTTTACGGCTGTAGAAGCCACAATTTTAGTCCGATCTTTAAAATATTTTGCACGTGTTATTTTATTTGACGTCCTTTTATGTGTGGAAAATGTCATGAAAATCGGTCGAGATTTAGATATAGCTCCCATATATTTCTTTCATCCGATATGGCCGTATAAGGCTGTAGAAGCCACAATTTTTTACCGACCTTTACAAAATTTGGCATGGGG
The DNA here is from genome assembly GCF_963082655.1 of Stomoxys calcitrans. Lineage (NCBI taxonomy): Eukaryota > Metazoa > Arthropoda > Insecta > Diptera > Muscidae > Stomoxys > Stomoxys calcitrans. Next base: position 176,614,716 of record NC_081553.1, read on the forward strand.
TGTTTTATTTGACGTCTCCATATGTGTGCAAATATTCATAAAAACTGGTCCAGATTTAGACATAGCTTCCATATATATGTATCGCCCGATTTGCACTTAAATGGCCGTAGTAGCTACAATTTTCAACCGATCTGCACAAAATTTGGCACAGACTGTTTTGTTACAGCCCTTAATATATCTGAAAAAATTTCATAAAAATCGGTTCAGATTTGGATTTAGCTCCCATATATATCTTTAATCCGATTTGAACTACTAAAGCTGTAGAAGCCACAATTTTGGTCCGATCTTTACCAAATTTGGCGTGGAGTCGTTTTTGGGAAGTCTCAATGTGCAATATTTCATAAAAATCGGTTCAGATTTAGATATAGCTCCCATATATACCTTTCATCCGATTTGGATGCGTATTTATGGGCACATGACCTTAAACTAAGAGAACGCTTAATGCAAACTCGGCACGGCTGTTCATTTAAATAGGGGCAAAAAAAAAAACGACTTTTATGAATTTAAGAAAATCATATCAGGAGTTCGTTATAGAGTGATTTCAAAACAGACAGACGGACGGAATTGGCTGGATCTTCTACAATTATTACGACGATCTAGTACGTATACTATATAGAGTTGAAAATTTAGATTGGGTTATGTTGAAAAGTGGGTGCGGGTATTCATCCGCTCCATGGCACTATGAACATACAATTTCGCCAGTAAACGGCTTGTTGTGCAAAAAAAAGAACAAGAAAATCTAAGCCAGGAATTTCGTGCTACTTACAAAATCCTTAATTGTTTTCCATACCACGTACCTAAGTTAGTTGATGTCTGGTATTGTGTCCCCAACTAAGTTCTAGCCGCGAAAGTTGGAAAATGCTTCAACGTCTCATCATCTTCCACACATGCAATGACTTGCCGCGCCGATTTGACATAATTGAGCTCGTAGTCCTATGTGTCTTGTTATGATACCAATAGCTATACTGACCTCCAGCTAACTTCCTTTCAAATTCGGATCTGCCCATAGGGTTTTTGTCGTCATACCGACCGATTCGCTGTTCTACTGTGCTACATGTGTTCTTAGACCGAATCTTTAATTCGGACTGCATCGACACAAAAGGCTTCGGGTTAAGTTAATTGACTGCAGTCGTCTGGCCTTCACCGCTGCCCTTTCATTCCCCCTTATTCCGTTATGGCCCGGCACCCAAACGATGTGGATTTTGCCAACTTCAGAGAAGGCGTTAGTCTCCTTCTTAAACTGCAAGACTGTTCGTGACCTTACCATCCTGATCTCTATTGCCTTTATGTCAATTTTACTGTCGGTAAAGATGTTCACACTCGACGTCCTCGCGTTAAAACCCCACCACCTCACGCATTCCGTGATAGCTCGGATCTCCGCCTGCAGGACCGTATGTAGAACCCCAGGTCCACTATGTCTTCTAGTTCTGATCAATTCGTGTAACATTATCTTCCATGTGGCAATACTTGGGTCCCGTCAATCCTAGATGGTGCCGCTGGCAGCAGTGCCTTGCACTCGAACTCGAGGTTCATCTCAGGTATCCGATCGAAAACCTCTTCCATTCCTTCCAGGTTTCCTATCGTCGCCTCGATTCTACCACGATGGTTTGAGCTTCTCCCATCCTCTATCCATTCTCTCATATCCGCAGTGGCTGCCTCACACTTAATCTGTATGTCAATGGATCTGATATCTAGAACAGTTTCCAGTGCCCTAGTGGGAGTGATCCTCATCGCTCCGCCTGAACCTGTTGCATGGTCCTGATGTTGCACGTTGTCTGCGTCGTATAACACCGTAGCAGACCGGTTCAAATCGCTCCTCAGCCAGCATCCGTAACACGTCATTTGTGGTGGTCACCCAAAGGAGTGGCGATAAAATGCCCCCCTGTGCCGTGCCTCGTGCCACTTTCTCCCTTATATTTATGTCATGGGATACACAATTTATCCACCTGTTCCTTAGCATATGGTTTATCCAGTCTCTAAGGACCGGGTCCATCCGGTACTGTTCTACGGATTGGATCAGTGTGTCGGCCCGCACATGGTTAAAAGCCACTTCGATGTTAAGGCATACCGCCAGCGCAGGGCAGTCTCCACCGACCTTCCTTTGACTTTGACCTCCTTTTTGTATTTGAGCAGTTCGCTGGATGTCCTACTCTTTGTCATTGTGTCCGCAATATGTTCCATGGTTTTTAGTAGAAAGAACGCAAGGCTTATAGGTCTTATATTATTCTTAAATTTTTGTAGGAAAAAATTTTCTTGAGTGGCAATACAGCTCATAACGGCTTAGGGCAAACGACTCAACTAAGTAAAAATTCAGCTTAGTAAATTTTTGTAAAGGCTTTTCTTTTATCCTGTTTACAACTGGCAAATGGATTTATGGCCTTTTATTCTCAAACAGAAACCATTTTATTTTCTGAACTAATACAACACCACCTTAGTGTGCAATGAATAATTCGCATTACTTTATGATGCTGTCTCCTCTCCACGTGTACATCTCATAAATATTGACTTGAACGTTATGCTGCTGCGGACACATGTTTCGTGTCATGTGACAGGGGTAAGTGAATCTCTGTTATATAAAATTGAAATCTGACCAAGAATCAGGGCTAGTACACCATAGTGGGCAATATAATATGGAATAATCATATATGTATAGATGGAACTACTTTAGCGTAGCTTTTTATAGCTATTCATGGAGAAATTTACTAAATTTAAGATGAAGAATTTATTTATAGAGAATAGGAGAAAAATAGGTACATATCTAGGTTAGGTTATGCAATTTTAGGAACCCCAGCAGAGCAACATGTTTTCAATTCAATTTTGCTATTTCAAATAGCCACCTCCAAAGGATAGTGCATTCATATGTAAATGTTTTGGTAATTCTGTTTGCAACGCATCGAACTACCAATGATCGTCGTAAAATTCTAATACTAATTAACGATGGTCGTTTGTCTTTCGGTTTTTGTGGCAGTCTGTTGCAATCACGCTAAAGCAATTAAAGATTTGAGATAGTTGGGTAAGGTTTAAAAGTCAGTCTGCCATCAGACTCAAGTAGACGTTTTCGTCAATTGTAATCAAACAGAAACACGAAAAGGAATATTTCTTATAGTTACTACTGTTGAACCACCCAGACCGCTAATCAGACAAGTTCTCAAAGAAATGAGAACCTAAAGTGGAACTCCTTCTGACTGCCAGTGCGGAACACACACAGAAGATGTTCTATAGTCTCTTCTTCTCCGATGTCCTCACAGCTTCTGCAAAAGTCGTTAATTGCTACTTTCAGTCTATCAGCATGTTTTCCGATGAGACAGTGATCTTTCATGACGGACACAATGATGCCAGCGACAGAAATGCGTTACACCTCTTAGTCTAGATGGGGCCACATAATTTTGGAGCGTTCGCAACCCCCCACATAATACGGTCCTGCAGGCGGAGATCCGGGCGATCACTGGATGCGTGAAGTGGTGTGGTGCTAACGCGAGGTGTGAACATCTTTACCGACAGTAAAATTGCTATAAGGGCAATAACAACCAGGACGGTAAGGTCACGAACAGTCTTGCAGTGTAAGAAGGAGATTAACGCCTACTCTGAGGATGGTAAAATCCTCATCGTTTGGGTGCGGGCCATAACGGAGTAAGGGGAAATGAAAGGCCAGACGATTTGGCGGTGAAGGCTAGAGGAGTGCCATCAATAAACTTGGAACAGTGAAACGGTCGATAGGACGGCGAAACCAGTATGGGGGGATGCAGATCGTGAAAAGTCGGGGCTATTACTGAAAGGAAGCAAGAAGCAGGTGAGTATAGCTATTAGTATCATAACGGGACACATAGGACTACGAGCTCACTTATGTAAAATCGGTGCGGCAAGTGATAGCATGTGTAGCGCATGCGGGGAAGATGGTGAGACGTTGGAGCATTTCCTTTGTCATTGCCCGGCTTTCGCGTCTAACAGATACCGGCACTTAGGTGGCGACACAATACCAGACATGAACCAACTTAGGGGAGTGGTATTGAAAACAAGTATTTTGTAAAAAGCACGGAATTCCTAACCTAAAATTTTCTTTTTAGGGGTTACTTTATAGTTATTAGAGTGCACAACAAGTCGATTACAAGTATAGGTGTATGTCCATAGAGGCAAGGGGCGGATTAATATCTGCACCCCAAATGGGAAATGAACATAGTTCTCCTATAGCTCCTTTGCTCTACAATACCCTGGGTCCAGCACTGAATGAAAATGAGCGCCACACAGTCTTGGAATTTGAGCTCCGATCTGTGCAGTGTTCACCGTCAATACAAGAACTTCAACTTAGGACTACCGCAGGCTGCGGATAGTGGAAAGTTCCATTCGGAGTAGCTGCAACTTCAGTAGCGGACATTCAGGGGTATCGAGTGAAAAGTCTCAATGGGCAGGGCGGCACCAGATCTTGTTTAAATAGAGAGGGCATATGATGATGGTTTTGACAAGGCGAGTTATTAACGCCTTTAAATAACTGTCCTACGACAGTCTATGACGGAGTACAGAAACTTAGTGGCTACCTGGCTCTCTGAGAAAAAAAACGTAAACTCATGGCAACCGGTTGTATGTACCGGATTCACCCGATGAATTACTTCATCGGCAAGGGCTGCCGCCTCAGTGCACCACGCACTGCTACTACAACAACAACCACTTCTTTAATTGGGAGGATATCTGCTCGACACACACTACAATGGTCAGGTAACCTTCTCGATATGACCAGTCCTAGCTCTTCAGAGTACACCACAAAGCTCACCTGGTCGTCTAGTTTGGAACCATCCGTATAGAAGTCTATGTAACTTCTATTACCAGAGATATCGTAGTTCTAATCCGTTCTATCAGAAATAGTGGTACAGTAATTTTTATCACAAGCCGACTCAAGCATTGTATAATCCACACTGCCTGGAACATCGGGCATTGTATCAAGGATAACATAGTGTCCGTAGCTGCCGCATAACCAAAGGGAAAGCTTCCTTAGCCTGTCTAGCCACAATGCATAGAGGCATTAGGTGTAGCATTAAATAAGTGCATCCGATGATATCATTCTCAGTGCGGCTGTGATGCACAAACAAACCATCATTTGGATCCGGCTGAGTATTCAACTACATTGTGGGTCTGACAACTGCAGTGTATACGCGTTTTAATCCCCAATTTTGCCATTGGCTTTTTTGAAGATGTGTAGGGAGTAATAAGCTTCCCTGGTTCGTCCTTATTACTAACATTTATACAGATTGTATGAACTGCAGGCTGTATGAACTGAAAGAGTTGCCATTCTTGCATTTCTAAAATGTTGGATTTGAAGTTCAATTTCCTGTCCTGCAAAACAATCAGGTATTTTGCGCTTTCAGTAGATGCAACATTCTCTCCTCCCAAGGAGACAGATGCCACTATGGGTAGCTTGTACATCCTGCTGAAACGAACATCTTCCGTCTTAGACGGATCTACGACTAAACCACTTTTGGTATACCACTTTGCTGTCGTCCTAACATCTTTATGAAGTATATATCTAAGAGGAATTATAAACTTTGCCCAAAACGCAACCAAAGGATCTGTGCAAAGTTTCAGCTAAATATCTCTAGTTTTAAAGCCTGTGGCGTGATTTCAACATATAGATAGGCAGACGGACAGACGAAAGGACGGACATGGCTATAAATCGTCTTAGATTTTAACGACGATCAAGAATATATATACTTTATAGGGTCGGAAGTGGAAGCGGAAGCGGAAATGAATATACCCCCATCTCTCGGTGGTGGGTATACAAACAATAGGGATATCTTAACAGTTCCCTTTGAATTTCCCAGATAAAAGTGTCTTTAAAGAATTAAAAAAAGCAGTAAGTTCAGCCGTGTCGAACTTTTGATACACACCACCATGGATATATTCATTATTTAAATTTATTATAACACTACTATAGCCATATTAATATCCTAATATTCTCCGATCTTAATCATATTTGGTTCAGGTGCCGTGAAGCTCTATACATACGTAACAGTTCGAAATTTCATCGAAATCTGGTAATAAGTGCGCTGACTAAGCCCTAATTGGGAGGAGCGATCTATATGACAGCTATATCTAAATGTGGTCCGATCTGGACCATATTTTAGTTGGATGTAGGGAGTCTTAAAGAAGCTCACTGTTTCAATTGTCAGCAAAATCGGAGAATAAAAGCGCCTTTTCTGGTCTTTAGGCCCTAAAGCTGACGATTGGTCTCTGTGGCAGCTATATCTAAATACACCCCGGTCTGGACCATTTTCGAGAAAGATGTTGGGAGTTTTAATACAACGCATTGATCCAAATTTCAGCAAAGTCGGGTAATAAATGCGCCTGTTATAAGCCTAAGACCAAAAATCGGCAGAATGGTTTATATGGCAGCTATATCCAAATTTGTTCAGATCTGGACTATTTTTTGTTAGGATATCGACGGGCCTAATAAAATTCAGTGATCTGAATTTCAGCAAAATCGGGTAATGAATGCGCCTGGCTTAAGACCCTAAATAGGCATATTGTGGTCCGATATATACACCATATTTGGGTTGGATGCTACTCACTGTATCAAATTTCGACAAAATTGGAGAATAAATGCCTTTTATGGTGATTAGACCCAAAAGCTGAATATCGGTCTCTATGGCAGCTACATCTAAATAAACCCCGATCAGGACCATATTTGGGACAGATGTAGGGATTCTTGACACTAACAACTGTTTCAAATTTCAGCGAAATTGGGTACATTTTAAAAGCCTAAGATGTTCCGGTCTGGACCATTTTTGGTTTGGATGTCGACGGGCCCAATAAAACCCACTGTTCTGAATTTCAGCGAAATCCGGCAATAAATGCCCCTGTTATAGGCCTAAGACCCAAACTCGGCATATCCAAATATGTTCCGATGTGGCCCATTCAAGAACTTAATCTGCAAAATTTCAACTCAAAATCTCAATTGTTAAAGACTTAAGCGTGACTACAACTGACGGACACACGAACATCTTTCAATCATTTTAGAATTTTACAACGATTTGAAATATAAATCATTTGTAGGGTCGGAAATGGATATTTTGATGTGTTACAAATGGAATGACGAAATGAATATCCCAGGGTGGTAGGTATAAACATCAAAAATAAATTTCGACCAATGTTTTTTTTTTTCAAAGTACCCATTTTGGGCAAAACATGATTTCAAAATCGAATTTTTATATCATCCACTATAGGATGGGGGTATACTAATTTCGTCATTCCGTTTGTAACTCCTCGAAATATTCGTCTAAGACCCTATAAAGTATGTATATTCTTTATAGTCATGATATTTTAAGTCGATTTAGCCATATCTGTCCGTCCGTCTGTTTGTCGAAAGCATGCTAACTTTCGAAGCTATCCACTTGAAATTTTGCACAAATACTTCTTGTAAGTGTAGGTCAGTTGGGATTGTAAATGGGCCATATAGGTCAATGTTTTGATATAGCTGCCATATAAACCGATCTGGAATCTTGAATTCTTGAGCCACTAGATGGCGCGATTCTTATCCGATTTGGCTGAAATTTTGCATGAGATGTTTTTTTATAGTTTCTAACAACTGCGCCGATTATGGTTCAAATCGGTCTATAACCTGACATAGCTGTCATATAAACCGATCTGGGGTCTTGACTTCTTGAGCCTCCAGAGAGCGCAATTCCTATCCAATTTGGCTGAAATATAGCATGCGGTGTTTCATTATGACGTCCAACAACTGTGCCAAGTACGGTGTAAATCGGTCCATAACCTGATATAGCTGCCATATAAGCCGATTTTTGATCTTGGCTTCTTGAGCCTCTAGAGGGCGTAATTCCTATTCGATTTGGCTGAAATTTTGCATGAGATGTTTTGTTATAGTTTCTAACAACTGTGCCAATTATGGTTCAAATCGGTGTATAACCTGACATAGCTGTCATATAAACCGATCTGGGGTCTTGACTTCTTGAGCCTCTAGAGTGCGTAATTCCTATCCGATTTGGCTGAAATCTTCTTTAAACTTCACTTAAAACGCATCTTCAATATGTCCACTTTACGGAAGAAGAAAAATTTAGGCATTAAGGTAATATTTATACCCACCACCATAGGATGGGGGTATACTAATCTAGTCATTCCATTTGTAACACCTCGAAATAATCGTCTACGACCCCATTAAGTATATATAGCCATGTCCGTCCGCCCATCCGTCTGCCGAAATCAGGACATTGGTCGAACGCATAGAGCTAGCCACTTGAAATTTTGCCCAGATACTTATAATTGATGTTGGTTATTGAGGATTGCAAATGGGCCATATCGGTTCAGATTTGGGTAAAGCTCCCATACAAACCGATCTCCCGATTTGATTTCTTGAGCCCTTATAAGCCCCAATTTTTGTCCGATTTGGCTGAAATTTTGCATGCGGTGTTCTGTTACGACTTCCAACAACTGTGTCAAGTACGCTCTATAACCTGATGTAGCTGCCATATTAACCGAACTGTTGATCATCCTGGTTCGGTTCCCAAAAGCTTTAATTTTTGCTGGTTTGACAGAAGTTTGGAATGTAAAATAAAATTATGCCCTTCAACTAAATACATTATGTTGAGATTACATTGCAGGATATTGTCCGGCTTTAGACTATTGTTTTATGCTTTCTTTTCAAAAATAGTATAGCTATGTTGCTATAGTATAATATGTTGCTAGAAGCATTTGACTGGTTATCCCATAACGCGATTTCAATTTCGACCAAGATATATCATCAGCGGGTGATGTCAAATGGATCATGGTGCTTTGCAGCCATCCTAACTAGAGTAGATTGGGATGCGGCATGTCGTTCGGACTCGGCTATAAAAAGGAGGCCCCTGACTGATCATTGAGTTTAAAATTGAATCGGACTGCACTCATTGATATGTGAGAAGTTTGCCCCTGCTCCTTAGTAGAATGCTAAGGGGCAAAATTTGCTTATTTTTAGAAATTGCTTTATTTTCTTTCATCATAAATCGCTATATGCCGCAAAGTTTTCAAATCAATTATTGCAATTAATGTTCCAAGAACTTGCCAAAGTCTCCCATGGAGGTAAACCCCATTATTATTCTCAATAGTTTATTACTATAGGGGTTGTTTTTTATTACAACTGAAGTAATACATTAATTAGTTTGCTTTTCTCACACCCAAAAAGGCCGCACATACAAAAGACTAAATATTAATGATTAATAATTGAGTTTATTATTTATGATTTACTGGCTACATAGTAAGAGTTTATGAGAATTTCCTCTTTCCCCCAACTCCAGCGTTCGCTTCTGTCAATTGCAGAAAACCACAAACTAGTGCATATAATGAGGTAAATATTAATTATTATTATTATTAATTAAAACGCATGAAATTCATGCCCAAGCAAATATTGATTAAAAAGTAAACATTTTCATTTATATGGGAGTGAGAGAGCAAGTAAAAATCAAGTATTGCTATATGAAATTAATTGTGAAAGCATCGAGGTGGGAAGCTCTCTAATACAAAGTGATAAATAAGAAGCCTTAGACTTAAATGTTTGAAAATTCCTGGGAAAACACCCAACCGTTTCATAGTAACTCTTACTTTCTCTATATCTCTCTCCTTCATTCCCCTTCTCTCTTTCATATGCACATGCATTTGTATTTTATTGCAAACCTAGCCGTACAATGTTTGAGCATCCTTCTTTACCTTCAACAATGTATTGAAAATTCCATCAATAAAAACATAAAAAATTTAAATGTGAATATGTGCAAAAAAGCACACACATACACACACACACACATTTCTTACACAATGTTTTCTATTCACCCACACTTATGCATTTAATATTTTCATCTCCATTTTCAATGGTTAGATGAGCACAAATGTATGATGTGTGTGTAAGGAGGGAGTTGTTTGGTTTTTATGGGCACTATCACCAACATCATGAGCATGTGAGAATATAAACTCAAATGTTTATGGTCAGACCACAAAACACCATTAAAAAGAACGACAAGAGAAACAATAGTGTGGAAAGTGGTAAAAAGCGAGTTATATAATGCAGTACGTAAAAAGGCTTTAAATTGCTGCATCACAGAGGCATCATAGTTGCCCAAAAAGTAATTGCGGATTTTTCATATAGTCGGCGTTGACAAATTTTTCCACAGCTTGTGACTCTGTAATTGCATTCTTTCTTCAGTCAGTTATCAGCTGTTACTTTTAGCTTGCTTTAGAAAAAATGTGTAAGAAAAATATTTTTGATTAAAGTTCATTCTAAGTTTTATTAAAAATGCATTTACTTTCTTTTAAAAAAATCCGCAATTACTTTTTGGGCAACCCAATACATCCATACAAAGAAAACAGCGTATGATCTGCAACGTTATTGGTTCATTGTTCATTAAATTTATAAAGTTATGTACATAGCAGCTTCAATCGAAAGAACTTAGAATGTTTTCAAATTTGGCAAAACCTGTGCTATTTAATATTTAGTCTTAGCCAAGCTTCGTGACGACTGAAGGTATAGCGCACTATGGGAGTAATGCTGTGTTTTTCAAGATTTGGAAGACTAACATGGGCAGAAATCATCATATTGAGACTTCAAGACCTGCAGTGGCAGGTGACTCAATACCGCCCCAACGAACAGGGGGCTGACGACGAGATAATCACCGCCTCTCTCAATATTGGAAAGACAACGATAAGCAAACATCAAAATACTAAAATATCAGGCAGTGCTGTGGCGAGAGACCCAACACAGCCTAACAAACAGGGGCCCGATGACGGACCCATCACTGACTACAAGATTTGGAAGACTGGGATAGGTAAAGATCCTAATATTGAAACATTAGGCAGCGCAGCGCCAAGAGTCCCTATGCAGCCTAATGAACAAGGAGCCGACGATGGTAGGGTCACTCACAAGAACCCCATTTACTTAAGCTTTGGAAGGTTAAGATGGGCAAATATCCTAGTATTGAAACATCCCGCAGTACAGGGAATGAAAACCCAATAAAGCCTAACGAACAGGAACCCGACGATGGAACCATTGCCGACTTTATAAAAAGTCGGAAGACTAGACTAGGCAAAGAATCTAAAACGATGACATCAGGCAGTGCAGTGACAGGAAAGTCAATGCAGTCTAAAGAACAGGGAGCAGACGATGGGAGCATCACCTGCTCCCAAGATGTCCATCTAAGGGAGGACCAATGATTGAGGTAATCCATATAAACATCCACTGGAGCGAGACTGCTACACACGCTCTGATGGAGAAAATCAGCAAGAGCAAGACTCATATTGCCTTAATTCAGGAGCCAGGGAAGACCCGGAACAAAGTTTCTGGACTGAACCATATGAACTACCAATTATTCTATGATAACACTGGTACTCGGCCGAGGACCTGTGTTATTTGTCATAGAAATTTGAATTATATATTTTCCCCAGAGTTGTCAACGTCGGATGCAACAGTGGTGAGACAGGGAGACGGTGGAGCATACCTGGCATCACTTTATCTGACTTTCGACTCTCCGACACCGCCACCCACGCCGGAGTTGCAACGGCTGGTGAGGAAAGCAAAGCAGACAGGAAACGAGGTACGAGAAACGAGGGTGCGATGCGAACTCTCACTACACTTCGTGGGGTAGTACCAACACTAATAAGCGGGGCCAAGCCCTGGCAGAGTTCTTGAATACTAACGACCTAATAACGCCTACTATTGGTAACGCCGCTACCTTTGATAATAGCATTAGGGAGGAGGTATTAGATGCGACGATATGTTCGGAAAATCTAATCGATGATGATTAGGATTGGAGGGTCTCCATGTAACACTCTTTCTCTGACCATCGCTACATAAAGTTTAAAAAAGCACGGCCAGCGCCTTAACCGGTTCCGAAATAAGTTGAAATCCAATTGGACAAAATTCGGAAGGCTACTCAGAAGAAGATTTGGGCAAGATAATTTAGATTGTCCAAGCATACCAGACATCGACGAAAATATTAACAGGATTACGACTGCACTGGTGGAATACTTCGAAGATAGTTGTCCTCTTCGGGAAAGGAAATCAGCCCAAGAAAAACTCTGGATGACCGGGGAGATTCTCAAAATTGGGAAAGAGGTCCGCAGACTTTTTAACAAAGCACGTCGTAAAAAGGCGGAAGTTTAGTGGGATGTGTGTTACACACGGCTCAAGGAATACAAAAAGATTTTCAGAACGGCAAAACGTGCCTCCTGAAAGCTTTTTTGCCAACAGGTCAATAGCGTTAATGACGTCGACTAGATAAAAAAGTTTCTCTCAAAAACCCATGTCCAAACTGAAACTTAAGTAGACGACATGGGAGTGAGAGCAGAGACAACGGAGGACATGTTGAGGCTTTTGATGAAAACCCATTTTCCACAGGATACGAAGGGGCGCATGGAGATACCGGAATCTTGGAATAATGACGTTGATCGAAGGTTTATAACAACGGAATTTATGGCGAAGCAATCCTTGAAGAGCTTCAAACCATTTAAACCCAAACCTGAAAGATTCGATGGGACTCACAGAGACACCGGGATCCGGGAATAATGAGATTGATCGAAGGCTTATCATTACATAATTTTTGGTGAAGGAATCCTTGAGGAGCTTTAAAACATTTAAGTCAACCGGACCTGATGGAATATTTCCGGCGTTACTACAGAAAGAGACAGATTAACTGGCGCCTCGTCTGGTCTAGGACTTTCATATACTCCGAAAGCCTGGTAGGAGGCAAGGGTGGTGTTTATACGCAAGCTCGGCATGGCAGGTTATGCGACACCAAAGGCCTAAAGACCCATAAGCTTTACGTCCTTTCTACTCAAAACCATGGAACGTATTGTGGACACCACGATAAAGAGTAGGACATCCAGCGAACAGATCAAATACAAACAGCATGCCTGTGTCAAGGGAAGGTTGGTGGAGACTGCCCTGCACGAGGTTGTGGCGGTATGCATTAACATCGTGGGGGCTTTTAACAATGTGCGGATCAACACACTGATCCAATCCTTAGACCAGTACCGGGTGGACCCGGTCCTTAGAGACTGGATAAACCATATGCTAAGGAACAGGTGAAAAAATTGTGTGTCCCATGGCTTAAATAAAAGGGAGAAAGTGGCACAGGGCACTCCACAGGGGGGCATTTTACCGCCACTCCTATGGTTGACCACAATAAATGACCTTTTACGGATGCTGACTGAGGAGGGATTTGATCCCGTCTGCTACGCAGACGATGTTATAATACTTCTGAGGGGTAAAGATCCGAACGAGCTATGCCGAAGGGCCGAAAGGGTCTTGCATATGGCATATGACTGGGCTAGACCCAGAGGTCTCAATGTTAACCCAGAGAAGACTGAAATATGCCTGCTCACGAGGAAAATGAAGGTGGACCAACTTAACGCACCACCTATCCTCAATAAGACGATTTCGATATCTGACAAGGTCAAATACTTAGGTGTGATCTTGGACAGGAAACTGAATTGGAAGTGTCACATTCAGGAGCGTACTGAGAAGGCTCACAGATGTTGGACACAATTTAGACGGGCCGTAGGCTCGAAATGGGGCCTGAATCCTAGCATAGTCCACTGTCTCTACAGGAGCGTGATTAGACCAATACTTACTTACGCCTCCTCAGTTTGATGGACTGATATGGAGAAAAAGTGCAACATAAGGACCATACAGCAGGTTCAGAGAACATGTTGTCTTGGCATAGGCGGAGCGATAAAGACCACGCCCACTAGGGCACTGGAGACTATTCTAGATATCCGACCCATTGACATACAGATTAAGTGCGAGGCAGCCACTGCGGCTATGAGACTTAAAACGATGGGAGAATGGACTGAGAATAGGAGCAGGTCATACCATCGCGGTGTAATCGAGGCAACGATAGGAAACCTGGAAGGAAGGGAAAAGGTTTCCGATCGGATACCTGGGATGATCCTTGAAGTCGAGTGCGACGCACTACTGCCATCGGCACAGTCTTGGATTGACGGAGTCCTAGTATTGCTATATGGAAGATGGCAATATTAGAGTTCCGGGATCCATCCGTGGATGGATCAAAGCTAGAGGACAGCGTGGGCCTGGGGGTCTACATTGAGGACACAGGGACTGAGATCTGTTTTAGACTGGCTGACCATAATACGGTCCTGCAGGTGGAGATCCGGGCGATTACGGAATGCGCGAAGTGGTGTGGTGCTAACGCGAGGAAGTCGAGTGAGAACATTTTTAAGGACAGTAGAATTGCCATGAGGGCAATAACAACCAGGACGGCAAGGTTACGAAAAGTCTTGCAGTGTAAGTACGAGATTAACGCCTTCCCAGAGGATGGCAAAATGCGCATCGTTTGGGTGCCGGACCATGACGGAGTAAGGGGGAATAAAAGGCCGGTGAAGGCCAGAGGACTGCCGTCAATAAACTTGGTTAACCCCAAGCCTTTCGGGTCGACGCAGTCCGAGTTAAGGGCGTGGGCGACGAATGCGCATGCAACATTGTGGAACAGCGAAACTGTCGATGGGACGGTGAAAATCTCATGGGGGGGTCCAGATTGTAAGAAGACGAGGCTATTACTGAGAGGATGTAAGAAGGAGTTCAGTATAGCTATTGGTATTATGAAGGGACACAAAGGACTACGAACTCACTTATGTAAAATCGGTGTGGCAAGTGATAGCATGTGTAGAACATGAGGGGAAGATGATGAGACGATGGAGCATTTCCTTTGTCATTGCCCGGCTTTCGTGTCCAACAGATACCGGAACTTAGGTGGAGACACAATATCAGACATGAACCAACTTAGGGGAGTGGCATGGAAAACAATAAAGAATTTTATAAGTAGGACGGAATTGCTGACCTAGATTTTCTTTTCCGAGGTTACATTTTTTGTGTAGGAGACCACCGTAGCGCAGAGGTTAGCATGTCCGCCTATGACGCTGAACGCCTGGGTTCGAATCCTGGCGAGATCATCAGAAAAAATTTTCAGGGGTGGTTTTCCCCTCCTAATGCTGGCGACATTTGAGAGGTACTATGCATGCGAAACTTCTCTCCAAAGATGTGTCGCACTGTGGTTCGCCGTTCGGACTCGGCTATAAAAAGGAGGTCACTTATCATTGAGCTTTAACTGGAATCGGACTGCACTCATTGATATGTGAGAAGTTTGCCCCTGTTCGTAAGTGGAATGCTCATGGGCAAAATTAGCATCTTTTACATTTTTTGTATTTAGAGTGCACAACAAGCCGATTACTTGCTTAGGTGTATATCCATACATGGGCGAATTGACATCTGCACTCTCTTTTCAACCTAACCTAACCTAATATTTAAATAATTAATATTCATTTAAATATGTGCTGTATTAAAATATTCAATTTAATTTTTTCCTAAATATTTAAGACATTTGTTTGTTATTTAGTTAACAAAAAATTTAAAAAAAAAAATCATGGCTACTCACCAATTGCTTTTGTAAACTGGCCGCATCACCTCGTACTGGACCCATGCCCAAAGTGGACAGTTCAGTGTCTTTGCGTATGACCCATTCGGTAAGTTCGCGCAAGGTCAAAAGCAAGGCATTCCAATGCTCTGAGTTGTTCTCTAAGCGGTTTCTATAAATTTAAAAATAAAGACAAGAAAGTGTTAAATGGTTATAAAAGGAATGTTTTTTATTTTTCTTTAATTTTTTTTTTGCCTTTAGAAACTTATTAAAACATCTCTGCTGAAAAATCTTAACTAGCCTCAAGAAAAATGGCCAATTCTTATCACATTTCTTCACGTATTTCTTCTTCTTCAGCTACATACTCTCGAACTTCCCCTGAGCTTTATGACCCTTGTTTTGCTGGACCTTCTTGGCTTTGGGTTTTCATTCATTGGACCTCTCACCCACCGCACCCATTGATGAGGTCTTAACAATTTTTATGCTATAATTCTCGGTCTTTTATTTCATTATTTTCTTCTCTACTCTGTGCATGCTCTTCTCTTGTAATTTTTTTCGCATTTTTTTCCTTTCTTTTTGCTTTTAGAATTTTTATGGTGTGGACATAAAAAGACTGTCTTGTTATCTTTAACAGGACATCTTTTATGTTTTCTGTTGCACATAAAAGAATTATAATTGAAATAAGAGATTTAAGGCAAAGATTAAGCATATTTTTAATTACTCCGCTTAGATGACAGGATATAAGGCAATAAACCTAAAGAAGGATGTACAACAATGTCAGGCACCCAGCCCCCAACACCCAACCCCCTATAAGAAGTGACCTGAATTGTGTAGATTTTCTATAGGTAATTTGAGTAGCAATTCCAACGAAGACATTTTTGTCTGACACAAATTAAAGGAAAACAAAAATGGTGCAATTCCTCAGGAAAACGATTAACTGATAAAAGACTGAGTAATGGTAGAGAACTATTACATGGAAATTGAAAAAAATGGCTACCTGAAACAAAACAGCAAAAACATCTTCACGGTATTACTGCCCTCAGCGGGTCATCAGCTGTGGGACAAAGGAAAAATTCTAGGTTTGATGTAATGCTTATAAAGATTTAATAAGGCAAATGTGATTTTTTTTCTGCCTATCCAATCAATTACAAACGGTTTTGAGTTCCTGGCAAGTCTTTTATTCCTGGTGAACATTCTAACGTCAGGGATAAGAAGACGAATATCCCTGGAACACCTGCCATGGAAATAACGATAGAGCATTAAAACGCTACCCACATTCCGACGATATTCAAGAGGAGCAAAAGAGTTGGATATCCTACCGCCCCCAATCAATACCATCGCTCTTCGTTGAAGTAGCTCTCCGGTCAAGTAGCTCCAAGGGTGATTTTGAAGATTCTGCCCATTTATGTGCAGGTCAATGTATACTCATCTGATGAGAACCCATCTACAACAACTCGTATAGTGTGTTCTCCGAGAAAGCTCGATATAAATCGAACAAAATTATTACCGACTCCAAAAGCGACAAGCTTTAATAAAAATGGACGGTGCCAGACCTTATCAAATGCCTTGGAAATATCCAGATCCACGACCTTCAACTCGCACCAAACTGGTGGATAGAGCGATTCCATCATTCCGCAAAAATGCCATAAGGTCTCCCGTAGAGCAATTTCTGTCCGTCTGTCTAAGTATCTGACAAGATGATGGTTAACCATACTCTCCATAACCTTGGAGATCACGTATCATATCGCAATTGGCCGGTAATTCGCAGTGTTGTTCGCGCCGGGAAAACTCCCGCATAAACTTGGTTAACCAAGCTTATTCACTGCCAAGTCGTCTGCTTTCTCATTCCCCCTGACTGTTTGAGACCTTACCCTCCTGGTTGTTATTGCCCTTATGGCCTGTTTACTGTCCGAAATATGTTCACACTCCACGTCCTCGCGTTAACGTCACACCACCTCACGCATTCCATGATCATCCGGATCTCCGCCTGCAGAACTGTATTATGGTCAGGCAGTATAAAACTGATCTCAGTCCCGGGGTTCTTAATGTAGGCCCCCAGGCCCACTCTGTCCTCTAGCTTTGATCCATCCGTGTAACATGATCTTCCAGATGGCAATACTAGGGTTCCGTCAATCCAGGACTGTGCAAACCTAAAGTGAGGTCTCAAATATCCGATCGGAAGAAGAGGTTTCCGATCGGATATTCCTTACAGGAATATCCGATCCGACCTGCTACTATTCTCTATAGATTCTCTCATTGCCATAAGTCTCATAGCCGCAATGGCTATGATCTGTATGTCTCCTCATACTTAATCTGTATGTCTATGCCCTAGTAGGAGTATAACTCATCACTCCGCCTAAGCCAAGACAACATGTTCTCTGAACTTGTTGTATTATCCTTACCGCAATCCACCAAACTACTGAGGCGTTAGTATTGGTTTAATCACGCTCCTGTAAAGCCAATGGACTCTCCTCGGATTCAGGCCTCATTTCGAGCCTACGTAGGCGGGCCACCTAGTGCCCAACATTTGTGAGCCTTTGCAGTACGCTCCTGAATGTGAAACTTTCAATTCAGTTTCCTGTCCAAGATCGCACCTAAGAATTTAACCTTGTCAGACATCGAAATCGTTTTGTTGAGGAAGAGTGGTGCGTTAAATTAGCGCACCTTCGTCTTCCTCGTGAACAGGCATATTTCAGAATATTTCGAAATTTTGTAACATCTTAAATCGGAAAAATTAACAAAGAAAAGCATCAAAAAAAGAATTACTGGTAAAAAAAATTAAAATTTTCCCATGAACATTACATTAAGGAATGGCGGGAATTCTTCTCTCATACCAATCAGTGCTGTCCGTTACAAGTTTAAGCTCAATGAGTCCGAAGGGCGTGCCGCAGTGCGAAACCTATTTAGGGAGAAGTTTTAATATGGCTTCTATCCATGGCATAGTACCTCACAAATGTCGTCATTATTAGGAGAGAAAGGAAGTGCGATTGCTTGGGAAAGACGTCACAATGAAACCGAAAGTTGAAGCCCTGTATTAGGACATGCGACATAACTTGGCTGTGGATTTATGGTTAGTCAGAGACTGAAACACCTTGTCTTCAGGTTTACTCCGGTGGATGAGAGGCTAGCCACAGTCCCCATAAAGGCCAAATTCTTCAACGTCATCCTTATTTGTGCCCAAGCCTCGACAGCGGAAAGGGACGTACAGATCAAGGATATTTTTTACGAGCGCCTATAGAGAGAATACAACCGCTGATCCGCTCATGATTCTAAACTCGTTCTGGGAGATTTTAATGTGAAAATAGGGAAGTAAAATATCATTGATCCAATAGTCCAACGAAGGATTCACAAAGTCTGTCACATGGCTGTCTCCCTAACAAAATGGATCATATTGTGATAGATGGATGGCATTCAACCAGCGTGTTAGATGTAAGATCGATTCTATTAACAAACATTTATCGTGATCATTACTTTGTTGCCGTCTAAGCGTAGCGAAAAGTGTACGATTAGACACTGCACGGAAGTTGGTCGAAAATATGGATTTGCAGCTTTTCGAATATGGATATCAAACAAATTTGATATCCATACTACACTCGACTCATGAAAGCACACCTTGTACCGATGATAAATGACAATGGCAAAACATTGCCTCCATGGAAAATGTCGCGAAATATGTACTTGGACACCGAAAGCTTCCCCCAAGAACCCATGATCAGTCTTGTTAAAATGTAAATAAAGCCAAAAATGTAGTATACAGAGCAACCCTGCAATTAGTTGAGACGCGCAAGGCGAAGAAGTGATAACTGAAGAAAAGGAGAGAGGAGAAACTTGTATACCCCAGAAAGATCAAGGAAATGGAAAGACGTGAGTGTAAGTAAATCGAGATGTTCAGGAGCCAGAATAAAATCTGGAAATTCCGCCAATGAATTGAAAACGAAACTGGTAGAGGCATATCATCCAATAGACAAAGAAGGCATTCTGTTAGCAGATACAGATAGTGCGCTGAGGATATGGCTACAACACTTTTTCCAGATGTTGGTATCCGATATAGACGGCGATGAGGATACCACAGAACCAGTTCCTAATGATGGCATTTAATGTGGACCACCTATTCAGAACGAGATCCACTTAGCAGTATCCCGGCTGAAACACAACAACGCAGCAGGAGCCGATGGGTTGCTGGCTGAACTATTTAAGATCGGAGGTGACACGCTGATAAGGCAAATGTATCAGCTCGTCTGCGTGATTTGACTAGAAGAATGCATACCCAACGATTGGAATCTCAGCATACTATCTGCAGTAAACAAGAAAGGAGTAAAGACAGAATGTGCAAACTACAAAGGAACTGGCCTTCTTCACATCGCATACAACATACTCTCGAGCGTACTTTGTGAAAAATCAGTACAGTACAGTGCAGAACCAGAACCAGTCCCTGATGATGGTATAGAATGTGTACTACCCATTCAGAACGAGGTCCACGTAACAGTATCCCGGCTTAAACACAACAATGCACCAGGAGCCGATGGGTTGCCGGCTGAACTATTTAAAATTGGAGGAAAATGTATCAACTCTTCTGCGTGATTTGACTAGAAGAATGAATATCCAACGATTGGAGCTTCAGCATACAACTTTCAGTATACAAGAAAGAAAACAAGACCGTATGTCACAAGATACTCGTTAGCATTCTATGTGAAAGATTAAAATCAAAAGTCCATGAGATAATTTGGTCCTATCGAAGCGACATAAGACCTGGTAAGTCCACCCAAAACCATAATTCACTCTTCGCCAAATCTTTGGAGACCTGAAAACGACAGGTTGACACTTACCATTTGAACGTCAACTACAAAGCCGTCTTCGACAGCCCCATATGTTCCAGGGTAGAACAAGCCATGTCTGAGTTTGGTAGCCATGCAAAATTAATGAGACTCTGCTCGATAATACACTTTCATCAGTAAAAATTGCAAATTTTGTCCATGAACATTCCACTACGGAACAGGGGCAAACTTCTCACTTATCAATGAGTGCAGTCCGATTCAAATTCAAGCTCAATGATAAGGACTTCCATTTTATAGCCGAGTCCGAACGGCGTGCCGCAGTGCGACACCTCTTTGAAGAGAAGTTTTACCCGGGCATAGTACTTCACAAATGTTGCCAGCATTAGGAGCGGGAAAACCACCGCTGAAAATTTTTTTCTGATGGTCTCGCCAGGATTCGAACCCAGGCCTTCAGTGTCATAAGCGGACATGCAAACCTCTGCGCTACGGTGGCCTCAGTAAGAATAGGAAAGAACCTCTCCGAAGCATTTAATACCAAACGAGGTTTTGAGACAGGGATACAAATATTCTTATAATCTCCTTAATATCCTACTGGAGAAGATTATACGAGATGCTGGTGAGAATAGGCATGACACACTATTCACAAGACAACAATCTCGTATGCTAGAAGTAACTGCAGCCCTTGAAAAGATCGAAAGAGAGCTATTGGTGGTCGAATCTCTATCCCTTAACCCGAAAGCACCTCCCCAACTGAAAAGTGGACTGATTGAAACAATATTGGACTCAATTGAAAGGTATTTGGAAGTGGGATATCAAACGTATATTTGCACTAGCTGAGCCAGGCCCCTCCCACTGCGCCTTCTTTCACTGTCCAACACCTTTTGTTTGAGCCCTAAATTGTCATGGCCAGTAAAAAAAAAGGTTCGCACCTGTCTATGTTTAGCGAGAAACGTACGATTCGACACCTTACCCAAGCTGGACGTTTAAATGCTAAAAAGGTCAGAATCTCTCTTTCGATCTTTGCTTAGGATAGGTCAGGATAACCTCTTGGAAAGAAGATTTTCCATGGCATAGTACTTAACAAATTTCGCCAGCATTGAAAGGGGATAACCATCGCTGATAATTTGTTCAAATGGTTTCGCCAGGATTCGTACTCAGGCATTCAGCGTCATAGGCGGTCAAGATAACCTCTGCGCTACGGTGGCCTCCAATCATTTTAAGATACCCTTAATTATACCTGCTTCTGAGGGCGAAAATCGGATGGCTGAAACCCTGCCACCGAAGCGCAGAGGATAGCATGTCCACCTATGACTCAGAAAAAACTTTCAGCGGTGGTTTTCCCCTCCTAATGCTGGCAACATTTGTGAGGTTCTATCCCAAGTAAAACTTCTCTCCAAAGAGGTGTTCGGACTCGGCTATAAAAATGAGGCCACTTATCATTGAGCTTAAACTTGAATCGGACTGCACTCATTGATAAGTAAGAAGTTTGCCCCTGTTCCTTAGTGGAATGTTCATGAGCAAAATTTGCAAAAAAAAAAATTGCCTTTTGAAATCCTCAGAGGGTCATTAGCTTCCAAGCTTTTTCAATCTAGAGCCCATACTTCATCAAGTGTCTTGGAATGAGTTCGATCAGAGATATATTCTACGTATTTCTAAACATTCCTAGCGTATGTTTCACATCCAAAAATACCAACATACCAAAGATAACCATATTTTCTTGTCACTCTATGAATGTATCTCCCTCCCCAGAAAAACCTGTAGTAGTTTGTTAGGAATTTACTTAACGAACTTCTTCAAATCCATTATGGAGATTTTTTCATGGCTTTTGTAACGATTTGCTGTACAATTACGCAGCTCATTTAAACGTTGTCTCCAATGTTAGGTGACATTAGTGCTATTGAAGGTGTCTTGATTCTTTCATTTGCCACACTTTTACTGGTATGCCTGTCATGAGTCATGACCAACACACCACCATGAACAGCAATATCTCGACCACTTTCACAACCAACACCAACACCACCATCGCCAAAACAGTAAACAAATGCTTGTCATTAGCATTATCATTAATTTTTACTATTATTTGACAGAAAGCATCTTTCTTTGATTCTTTTCATATCCTTTGTAGCTTCCCCTGAAATCCTTATGAAAGTGCTGTAGGTGCACATGGCTAAGGGTGGTATGTGCGATTTATCATCTGTAATTACTTATCATGTACGCCTTCACACACTCATGCATATGCTCTTAAACACACAAACACACACACACACACACCTATACCCCTGTGGGATATCCTCACTTGCTTTGGGGGGGCATGTTATAATGGATTTTATTGTTAAACACAACAATGGCTGCAGCTTCAACAATGTTTGGCCATTAGAACATTATCCATGTAAACGTCACAACACCACGACAACGTCCACAAAGGACAAATGTAAAGACTTTTGCGAATATGTGTGAAGATTTCATTTAACCACAAGAACTGTCAAATGTCAATGACAGCCAGAGTTGTTTTCCTGTACGCTTACTAGGAGGTTTTTCCCATTTTCTTTTGGTTCGAAAGAAATTTCCTTAATAACCTACACTAAATTTCTGATGTCAGCACATAGACCCAAACTACCATAGTTCCGATGGTAAATATTACTAATTGTTTTTCTTGTGGACCAGCAAACATCTTCCAGCAGCAAAAATATGCACAAAGAAAAATATATTACAACTGAGAGTTGAAGAAAAATGAGAAAAAACAGGTTGCAGATATTAATCCGAACCATGTCAAGCCAGTAATCGGCTTGTTGTGCGCTTTAAAAAATTTTAAGTAACCTTTAAAAAGAAAATTTGAAGTGAGAAATTCCATGCTACTTACAAAATCCTTAATTGTTTTCAATACCACTCCCCTAAGTTGGTTCATGTCTGATATTGTGTCTCCACCTAAGTGCCGGTATCTGTTAGACGCGAAAGCCGGACAATGACAAAGGAAATGCTCCATAGTCTCTTCATCTTCCCCGCATGCCCTACACATGCTATCACTTGCCGCACCGATTTTACATAAGTGAGCTCGTAGTCCTATATGTCCCGTTATGATACCAATAGCTATACTGACCTCTTTCTTGCTTCCTTTCAGTAATAGCCTCGTCTTCTCACGATCTGGATCCCCCCATAGGACTTTCGCCGTCCTACCGACAGTTTCGCTATTTCACAGTGTAGCATGCGTTTTAGTCGCCCACGCCCTTAAATCGGACTGCGTCGACCCAAAAGGCTTTGGGTTAACCAAGTTTATTGGCGGCAGTTCTCTGGTCTTCATCGTCAAATCTTCTGGCCTTTCATTCCGCTTTACTCCATTATGGCCCGGCACCCAAACGATGCGGAATTTGCCATCCTCAGAAAAGCCGTTAATCTCGTTCTTACACTGCAAAACTGTTCGTGACCTGGCCGTCCTGTTATTACCTGTTATTGCCCTTATGGCAATTTTACGTCGAGTGTGAGCATCTCACACTCAACGTCCTCGCGAAAGCATCACACAACTTCACGCATCCCATGATAGACCGGATCTCCGCCTGCAGGACCGTATTATGGTCAGGCAGTCCAAAACAGATCTCAGTCCCTGGGTTCTCAATGTAAACCCCCAGGGCCAATTTTTCCTCCAGCTTTGATCCATCCGTGATCGCCCGGATCTCCGCCTGCAGGACCCTATTATGATCAGGCAGTCTAAAACAGATCTCAGTCCCTGGGTTCTCAATGTAAACCCCCAGGCCCACTCTGTCCTCTAGCTTTGATCCATCCGTGTAACATGATCTTCCAGATGGCAATACTAGGGATCCGTCAAATTCAAGACCGGCAGCAGTGCCTGGCACTTGACTTCAAGTTTCATCTCAGGTATCCGATCGGAAACCTCTTCCCTTCCTTCCAGGTTTAATATCATCGCCTCGATTATACCGTGATGGGATGGTATGAGCTGCTCCCATTCTCAATCCATTCTCCCATCGCCTTAAGTCTCATATCCGCAGTGGCTGCCTCACACTTAATCTGTATGTCAATGGGTTGGATATCTAGAATAGTCTCCAGTGCCCTAGTGGGCGTGGTCCTCATCGCTCTGCCCATGACAAGACAACTTGTTCTCTGAACCTGTTGTATGGTCCCTACGTTTCACTTTTTCTCCATAGCAGTCCACCAAACTACTGAGGCGTAAGTAAGTATTGGTCTAATCATGCTACTGTAGAGCCAGTGGACTATCCTAGGATTCAGACACCATTTCGATCCTACGGCCGGTCTACATAGTGCAAAACATCTGTGAGCCTTTTCAGCACGCTCCTAAATGTGACACTACCAATTTAGTTTTCTGTCCAAGATCACACCTAAGTATTTGACCTTGTCAGATATCGAAATCGTCTTACTGAGGAAACGTGGTGCGTAAAATTGGCTCATCTTCGCCTTCCTCGTGAACAGGCATATTTCAGTCTTCTCTGGGTTAACATTGAGACCTCTGGGTCTACCCCAGTCATATGCCACATGCAAGACCCTTTCGGCCCTTCTGCATAGCTCATTCGGATTCTTTCCACTTAGAAGTATTATAACGTCGTCGTTCAAATCCCTCCTCAGTCAGCAATCCTTAATAGGTCATTTATGGTGGTCACCCATAGGAGTGGCGATAAAATGCCCCCCTGTGGCGTGCCCTGTGCCTCTTTCTCCCTTATATTTATGCCATAGGACACACAATATATGCACCCGTTGCTAAGCATATGGTTTATCCAGTCTCTAAGGACCGGGTTCACCCGGTACTGGTCTAAGGATTGGATCAATGTGTCTGTCCGCACATTGTTAAGAGCCCCCTCGATGTCAATGCATACCGCCTGTGTGTACGTTTTGGCATCAAAGGATTCTTCTATTTTATGCATAACCTCGTGCAGGGCAGTCTCCACCGACCTTCCCTTGACATAGGCATGCTGTGTGTATTTGAGCAGTTTGCTAGATGTCCTACTCTTTACTATGGTGTTCACAATACGTTCCATGGTTTTGAGTAGAAAGGATGTAAGGCTTATGGGTCTGTATGCCTTTGGTGTCGTATAACTTGCCTTGCCGGGCTTGGGTATAAACACCACCCTTGCCTCCTGCCAGGCTTTCGGAACATATGCAAGTCCTAGGCACGCTGTAAAGATTCTGTAGTAACGCCGGAAATATTCCATCAGGTCCAGGTGACTTTAATGGTTTGAAGCTCCTCAAGGATTCCTTCACCATAAATTCCGTAATTATAAACCTTCGATCAACATCATTATTCCAAGATTCCGGTGTCTCCGGTGTCTCCCTTCGTATCCTGTGGAAAATGGGTTTTCATCAAAAGCCTCAACATGTTCTCAACTCTAATGCTAAGAACCAAATATTTTGGAAGTAGAAGCGGGACAAACTAAGCATCACTTTCTATGTTTGTTCCGTAAAGACTCGAAAATTGCTGAACTGATTTTGTTGAAGTTTCACAGATTGAATAGGAGAGTCTGGAAGCAAAAAGAAGCTGTAAAATTTTTGAATAACGGAAGGTGATGGGAACTACCGCTTTCCCGAAAGCTCTTCCCAAACAGAGAAGTGGACCAATTGGTACAAATAGTGGATTCAAATGAAAGGTATTGAAGAGAAGGATATCACTCTCATATAAGTACTGAACCGGACTCTTCCCGCTGCACCTTCATTCATTGTTCAACACTTTTTATTTGAGCCATATATTGCCATGGTCGTTTGGGTTTTGGAGATGCAACGACCCATCAGACATTTCACAGCGAATGTGAATATCAAATTCGTGCTCTACTCCCAAATGTGATTCTTTTGAGCCCCATGTTGTCATGGTCGGGTGACTTGCAGATGTTGTTTCTGACTTGACAAAATCCAGGGTTATCTTGGTCTTCCTTCATCTCAAATGTGGACACAAACCTTCCCACAATATCACCTGGGTAGCTACGTTCACCCCACGACTTCAACCATACCCTGGAAAACTTGAAGAAACTACTATGAAAAAACAAAGAAGATTAAAAACAGATTCCCCCCTATGTAAACCATCCCCGCAAACGTTTTAAGGAGCTTGATTTGCGAATCTGCACCTGGAATGCCTCATTCCTTTTAGTGACGACATCCGCGCTGGCGGATGTGTTGGAGAGACACAGGGCAGACATTACTGCCATACAGGAAGTGCTATGGCTCGGCAAGGGCTCCACAACAGCACAGAGAGGCGAAGCCCAATATTATAGCTGCCATGAAATGAGACATGAATTTGGCTGTAGATTTGTGGTTAGTCGGAGACTGAAAAAACCTTGTCTCCAGGTTTAATCCGGGGATGAGAGGCTAGCCACATTCCGCATTAAGCCCAAATTCTTCAACATTAGTCTTATTTGCGCTCATGCCCCGCCGAAAGACAGGGATGAAGATACCAAGGATATTTTCTACGAGCGCCTAAAATTGTCGTTCTCCCAGAACGACAAAATCGTTCTGGGAGATTTTTATGCAAAAATAGGGAATGAAAATATCTTTGACTCAAAAGTCGGAAAATTTAGCCTACACGAAGAAATTTCCCATAATGGATTGAGGCTAAAAGTCAAAGAACATCGTGGGCCCTATCCGTGTGGCTTTGGACCTGGTAAATCCATAGCAGACCAGATATTTACAATGCGCCAAATTCTGAAAAAGACCCGAAAAGGACAAATCCACATCTGCCATCTTTTCGTTGACTGCAAAGCCGCCTTCGGCAGCCCTATACGTTCAAATGCATTTCAAGCGAAGTCTGAGTTTGTTATTCCAGCAAAAATGATACGGCTTTGCAGAATGATGCTTGCTGATACCCACTGATCAGTTAAAATAGGAAAGAATCTCTCCGAACCGTTTAATACCAAACGAGGTTTCAGACAGGAAGACAGCCTATCGTGTGATCTCTTTAATATCCTGCTGGAGAAGATTATACGAGATGCTACTCGAATATGCCGAATAAGGCAAAGTGGATGATATCAACTCTTACAAAGCCCTCTAAGCCCGAGCAGATAAAGAAAATGGAGAAAGTTGGGAACCACAACTTTGTAATAATCAACGATTTTACCTTAACGAATATGCCGACGGCATCGATGTTATGGGTCGGTCACTGGATGAAGCAATTGCAGTATTTGAAAGCATCGAAAGAGAATCACGAGAAATGGTTTTGGCAGTAAATGGAGATAAGACAAAGTGGATGATATCAACTCGCGCAAAGCCCTGTGAACCCGAGCAGATAAAGCAAATGGAGAAAGTTGGGAACCACAACTTTGTGATAGTCAGCAACTTAAGCTACCTCGGCACTGCCGTAACCAAAACCAATGACACTAGTTTTAAAATCAATCGAACGATAAATCTGGCTATCAGTTGCTACTTTGGATTGAACAAGCAGCTGAGGAGCAAAGCCACTTCTCCACTGACAAAAATTACACTATACAAGACACTGATACTACCCGTGCTCTTGTATGGCTCCGAAGCATGAGTACTTGCGAAAGTAGATGAGTCAGTACTTGGAGTGTTTGAGAGAAAAATCCTTTGTAAAATATATATGGACCAGTTTGCGTTAATGGGGAATATAGGCGTCATGTGAATCATGAGCTGACCTTTACGATGAAGATAGCATAGTTATACGCATCCAAAAACAGCGGTTGCGTTGGTCATGTTGTCAGAATAGATGAAAAAGCCCCAACAAATAAGTCTTTTGAAGTCAATCACGGTGGTACACGCAAATTGAGTCGGCCAAAAGTCCCGATGGAGAAATCAAGTAGTGGGAGAAACCTCGAAACTTGGTGTTAGAGATTTTAGATGAAGCGGTCTACGGTCGGCTAGTGGGACAAATGTTCTGTAATAGCCTAGTTAAATAAGTAAAATTTGTCTTGGTCGGCAAATGGTTTTTATACCCACCACCGAAGGTTGGGGCATATTCCGTTTGTTATTCCATTTGCAACACGTCGAAATATCTACTTTCGATTCCATATATATTACTGGTCTTCGTGAAAATCTTAGACGATCGAGCCATGTCCTTCTATCCGTCTGTCCATATGTCTTTCTGCCTGTTGAAATCACGCTACAGTCTTTGAACAGAGAGATATTGAGCTGAAATTTTTCCCAGGTTATTTTTTTTTCTCCATAGGCAGGTTAAGTTCGGAGGTGAGCTATATCGGACTGTATGTTGGTATAGGCCCCATATAGAACACTCTCCCAATTTAAGCTCTTGAGCCCATTAGAGCCGAATTTGTAAACTGATTTCGCTGAAATTTTGCACAATTACAAATTAAAGCCTTGTGACGTTTGTACCGAATATGCTCTAGACGGGCTATATTCGAATATAGCTGCCATATATGTCAAAATCCCGATTAAGGTTTTAGCGCCCATAAAAAAACGTATTTATAAGCCGGTTCGCACTGAGTATTGTCAAGAACTGCTTTATTTGGATAAACCTGCTATATATGCCTGTCTCGCGATCTAATTTCTTAAGCCCATTAAAAGCGCATTTATAAACAGAGTTGGCTGAAATTTTGCACAGTTAGCTGTGTTAGGCTCTACGAATCCGTCCCTATATATGATCCAGATATAGCTGCCATATATACCGATTTTCGGATTTAATATATAGGGACCATAAAACGCGGATTTATTATCCGATTTCATAAAATTTTGGTACAATGAGTTGTTTTAGACCCCAATCTCATCCTGATTATGGTGAAGATCAAACTGTTTTCGTTTTTTCTGTTGTTGTAACCACGTATGGAGGTGGCGATGCTCGTCATGGTTAGCCATTGCTTATTTAAAGGCGCCAATAACTTGCTTTGTCATATCGAACATCATAGGCACTCAGTATTTGTGCAGGAGCCGGTGCTGCAATGCCTCTCATTGAGACTCTCCGCTCGATACCGCTGAGTGTCCGCGACTGCCGTTGCAGCAACTACGTGTGGAGCGACTGCCATTGCAGCAATGGCAGTCGGAGCATTACACTTTCCGTAACCTGTGGACGCTCCCGGTAGCTCGCAGCTAAGTTTCCCGTTACCGCAATAAACAACACACTGATCGGACCTCAATGTTCCAGTCTGTGTGGTGCTCACAGCTATCCCGTGTCGGGCTCAAACTGTATTTAGATATAGCTACCATATAGACCAATTTTCATTTTATTTCGCTCTAGCCACTTTTATGTGTGGAGGTAGCAATATTTGTCAAGCTCCATAGGTAAGCAAGTTTTTTCCGGTCCATAGGGCCAATCGTGGGACCGTGAGAACCTTATGGTTATATAAAGGCGCCTATAACTCGCCTGTCATATCTGGCATTAAAAGTCGGGAATCGCGGGCTCCCACTTACACTCGATACTGCTGATTGTCGCGGCTGCAGTTGTAGTTACTCCGTTTATAAAGAATCCCAATCCTGTGCACGTTCCCGGTAGCTGCCAGCTCAGCTTCTCGTGATGACGATGAAAATCACACAAATCGGAGCTGAGAGTTCAAACCAGTATGGTGCTCATAGTCATCCAGGGACTGTCTCCCATTATATGGTCTAGGACAGTGAATTGAGTTAGACTTCATCAAAGTCCCTGATGTGTTTGGTCAAGATCGAATTATATTTCAATATAGCTGCTAAGGTTTTTTCACCGGACTTGACATAATAAGGCTAATATGTATATCCTAGGGTGATGTATTTCTTGGATCAGGAACCAAGAAAGACGCTCTTTTGCTTTGCTGTCAAATAATTTCAAAATTATTGTATTTCTTGAATCAGGAACCAAGAAAGACGCTCTTTTGCTTTGCTGCCAAATAATTTCAAAATTAGACTTTTTCCCTGTGTAGATCAAGCTTGCAAAGAAAAATATTGTACTTCAGTTATGGCAATGGCGGTCATCACTATTAAACTCCTCCTACTTTCATCTGGACCATCATACCACAATAATGATGTTAATGATGGCGTTGATGCTGCTGCTGATGATGTCTATAATGAGTATCAAGATGAAATTACCCAGTGCAGGAAATTAAATTCTTGTAGCTTTGGGTCCTTATATGCTTCGTCTGTTTCATTTTCATTCCTTTGCATCATCATTCTAACATCTTGCTTATATTCGGTGAAATATACCACCCTTACACGCACACACACAAATGCAAAGACGCGTCCAATGACCAGCATTCTAGAGCTTACTAAAGTAAGAACTCAAAACAATAGCTTTAATCAATTAGTCAGTAGGGCATAGCCACAATTCTACTCTGCAGGAGGGATAAACTTTTATTCAGGCGACGACTGACTGCCAAATTGTGTCCCAGTGTTGCGGTGATTATGGTGCTTATCTGCTTGAAGGCTCCTCTATTGTGATGGTCGTATAGATTTTATGTAACAGGAATTGAGTACCGTATGGGGAAAATTGAACCAGAAAATTTGGTGGAAATTATGATGCTCCTGTTGGTGAGATAAAAACAATGATGTCACAAAAATTTGATTGGAAAACAGGAGAATGTATTGCCAAAGCAAACAGGACCGCATTGAATTCTAAAACCCATTGATAAAATGCATTTTCAAGATACCATTCCATATTCAATAGTTATATGAGTTATTTGCAGACATTTGCAATTTGAAATCACAGCTCTGGTGAAAATGAGAAGCGACATTATATCAATGTTTTGTATATTAACGTTTTTTTGGGGTTTTTGGGAAATTTAATACCCTTCAACTAAAATCGCATCAATCTCAAAACGAAAATACAAATTAAAAATTTCAAGAAAATTAGGAATAGAGATATCTTCAAAATTATTTCTGAGATTTGCAGATAAGAGTGTCCTTAAACAGCTAAAAATAAATACCACCCGAAACTAATAACCGAAATACCTAAAATACCCACTTCGGGCAAAGATATTGTTCAAGTCGGCATTTTTTGAGTAAATTTGCTGTGGAGGCTACAAATATTGCTAGGTGCAAATATTTTTATTAAAGGGTATAGGGGACATTTGGAGAAAAAACATAAATTCACATGGGAGATCTGTGCTATGGAATTTGAGAACTCGAGCGGTTTTTCCAATTTTTATACCCTACACCATAGGATGGTGGTATACTAATTTCGTCATTCTGTTTGTAACACCTCGAAATATGCGTCTGAGACCCCATAATGTATATATATTCTTGATCGTCATGTTAAGTCGATCTAGCCATGTCTGTCCGTCCGTCCGTCTGTTCGTCCGTCTGTCTGTCGAAAACACACTAACTTTCGAAGTACTAAAGCTAGCCGCTTGAAATATTGCACAAATACTTTTATTAGTATAGGTCGGTTGGGATTGTAAATGGACCAAATCGGTCGTTGTTTTTATATAGCTGCTATATAAACCGATCTTGGGTCTTGACTTCTTCAGCCTCTAGAGGGCGCAATTTTCGTCCGCTTTGACTGAAATTTCGCAAGTGGTATTTTGGTATCACTTGCAACAACTACACTAAGTCCACATCGGTTCATGTTTTGATGTAGCTGTCATATAAACCGTTCTTGGGTCTTGACTACTTCAGCCTCTAGAGGGCGCAATTCTCGTCCGATTTGACTGAAATTTCGCAAGTGGTATTTTGGTATCACTTGCAACAACTGCTCTGAGTATGGTCCAAATCGGTTCATGTTTTGATATAGCTGCCATATAATCCGATCTTGGTTCTAGACTTCTTCAGCCTCTAGAGGGCGCAGTTCTCCTCCGATTTGACTGAAAATGTGCACGTAGTGTTTTGGTATCACTTCCACTAACTGTGTTAAGTATGATTCAAATCGGTAAATAATCTGGTATAGCTGCCATATAAACCGATCTTGGGTCTTGACTACTTCAGCCGCTAGAGGGCGCGATTCTCGTCCGATTTGACTGAAAATTTGCACTTAGTGTTTTGGTATCACTTCCAATAACTGTGTTAAGTACGATTCAAATCGGTTAATAATCTGGTATAGATGCCATATAAACCGATCTTGGGTCTTGACTTCTTGAGCCTCTAGAGGGCGCAATTATCGTCACTTGCAACAACTGTGTTAAGTATGATTCAAATCGGTTAATAATCTGGTATAGCTGCCATATAAACAGATATTGGGCCTTGACTTCTTGAGCCTCTAGAGGGCGCAATTCTCTTCACTTCCAACAACTGTGTTAAGTATTATTCAAATC
The DNA here is from genome assembly GCF_963082655.1 of Stomoxys calcitrans. Lineage (NCBI taxonomy): Eukaryota > Metazoa > Arthropoda > Insecta > Diptera > Muscidae > Stomoxys > Stomoxys calcitrans. The sequence continues at coordinate 176,647,017 of NC_081553.1, forward strand.
GATTAATAATCTGGTATAGCTGCCATATAAACCGATCTTGGATCTTGACTTTTTGAGAGGGCGCAATTCTCATCCGATTTGGCTGAAATTTCGCATGAGGTGTTTTGTTATGACTTCCAGCAAATCGGTAAAAAACCTGATATAGCTTCCATATAAACCGATCTGGGATCTTGACTTCTTGAGTCTCTAGAGGGCGCAATTCTCATCCAATTTGGAAGAAATTTTGTACAACGGCTTCTCTCTCATGACCTTCTACATACGTGTCTAATATGCTCTGAATCGAGCAATAGCTTGATGCATATAAACCTATTTCCCGATTTTGCTTCTTGAGCCCCTGCAAGGCTCAATTCTTATCCGAATGAATTGAAATATTACACAATGACTTCTATAATGTTCAGTATTCATTTATGGTCCGAATCTGATCATAACTAGATATAGCTCAAATAGCATAACAGTTCTTATTTAATATTCTTTGTTTGCCTAAAAAGAGATACCGCGCATAGAACTCGACAAATGCGATCCATGGTGGAGGGTATATAACATTCGGCTCGGCCGAACTTAGCATGCTCTTACTTATTTAATAAAAAATTTCGAATTTTGAAGAACATATAGCACACAAGTAAAAGCGTGCTAAGTTCGGCCTGGCCGAATCCTATATACCCTCCACCATAAATGAATGCTGAACATTCTAGAAGTCATTGTTGGGCCTCAAAATTTTGCACATTTCGCTAGCACTTCAGCTCTAACTACTCCGAATTTCAAAGAGATATCTCTACCCGTTTTTGCACGGCATATATTTTTTTTGTTCTATCCCACTGTGCGACAGACGACTTGTCTGCAGAAGCTTTTTGAAGAAGACACCTATTGGGTTGCCCAAAAAGTAATTGCGTATTTTTCATATAGTCGGCGTTGACAAATTTTTTCAAAGGCTTGTGACTCTGTAATTGCATTCTTTCTTCTGTCAGTTATCAGCTGTTACTTTTAGCTTGCATTAGAAAAAAAGTGTAAAAAAAGCATATTTGATTAAAGTTCAGTCTAAGTTTTATTAAAAATGCATTTACTTTCTTTTAAAAAATCCGCAATTACTTCTTGGGCAAACCAGTAGTTCGAGAATTTCTCTTCTTCCCATACCCTTAATTTTTCTGGACCAACGGCCTTCTTAAACCTCCTTTACTTTTTTTCTACTTTAGTTGGCCATTAAAGATGAGTAATTACTCTAGCCAAAGTGCTTCAAAGCGATTCGATCTTCTACGTTCCTTCTCCAATCTCTGCACCACCACCTCACGCATTCCGTGATCGTCCGACCGTTTTATGGTCAGGCAGTCTCAAACAGATCTCAGTCCCTGTGTTCTCAATGTAGACTCCTAGGCTCAGGTCTTTAGGTAAAATTTCATTGAAATTTTGTCTTTAGGCAATATTTCATTGAATTTCTGTCTTTAGGTAAAATTTCGTTGAAATTTCGTCTTCAGGTAAAATTTCATTGATATTTTTTCTTTGTCCTTTATCCTAAAGACAAAATCTCAACGTTTAAGGCGAAATTCTGTTGAGAATTGGATATATTGGGTTGCTCAAAAAGTAATTGCGGATTTTTCATATAGTCGGCGTTGACAAATTTTTTCACAGCTTGTGACTCTGTAATTGCATTCTTTCTTCTGTCAGAAGAAAAAAAGCTAAAAGTAACAGCTGATAACTGACAGAAAAAGAATGGAATTACAGAGTCACAAGCTGTGAAAAAATTTGTCAACGCCGACTATATGAAAAATCCGCAATTACTTTTTGGGCAACCCAATAGGTTGCGCAAAGTGTCCTCCCCCACTGAGGAGAGAGGACGGTTTCAGATGTACTTTTCCACTTTATCGGAGTTTTGTTCTTTCCCTTTTGTGTCGCCTTCAAAAGACTTCTTCGCTGGAGCTTCTTCATCCATTCTGACAATATGACCTATGTAACGCAACCGTTGTATTTGAATGCGTCTAACTATGCTTATACAGCTATATTCTCCATTAATGCAGACTGATCCTTAAGTTATACGAAGAGTATCTCTCAAACACTCCAACTACTGTCTCATCTGCTTTCGCAAATACCCATGCATCAGAGACATACAACAGCACAAGTGGTATCAGTGACTTGTATAGAGTGATTTTCGTATGTCGAGAGGTGGATTTGTTCCTTAACTGTTTGCTCAATCTAAAGTGACATCTGTTTGTCAATATTTTCCTTCGTTTCATTTCAAAATTAATGTCATTTGTTTCTTTCACGGCGGTGCCGAAGTAGATAAGTAGATGCTGACTACCTCAGTCGTATCAGTCTTGCAGGGATACCAAACTCAAAGATGACCTGAAATTCCAATGAACGTATAGGGCTATCGAAGGCGGCTTTGTAGTCAATGAAAATATTGTAGGTGTTGATTTGTCCTTCTCTGACCTTTTCTAGGATTTGGCGCAAAGTAAGTATCTAGTCTTTGATGGATTTACAAGGGTAAGGCCGCATTGATAGGCCAGAATTATTTTGTTGACTTAAGACTTTAATCCTTCAACCAGTTTGCTCAATATTAAATTTGTATGCCAGGGTAGGAGACATGTTCCTTTGTAGTTGACAAATACTGCCTTGTCCCCTTTTTGTGCACGGGACATAGCATGCTGAGGTCCCAATTATCGGGTATGTGTTCTTCTAACTAAATTGCGCGGAAGGGCTGATGCATACGCCTTATGAGTCCTATGAGTGTAGTCTCCGGTCTTACATCATTCAGCCGGCAACCCATCGGCACCAGCTGCTCTTTTTTTTCAGCGGGGCCATTGCTACGTGAACCTCGTTTTGATAAGATGGTATCCATTGTATACCATCATCGTGGATAGGTTCTGCGGTATACTCATGGCCACCAGACCACCACCATTCGCTTTACAGCGAATGGTAGCAATCTGTGCGTTTGGCTTGAAGAGTAGACTACGAATATGATATTAATAATGAGGTACAAGAAATGCTGGTTCGCCCCAACCCCTTAATCCAGTCCCCAAATCGTAATATTAGCTGACCATGACTTTATGGAGTTCAGATGAAAGGTATTTGAGAGTAGATTACGAACATGAATTAACCATGATAAGCCTGAATTCTGCCAAGTTAAAATCAATCGGAGCCGTTGCCTAGCTTCAAGCATCACCAAAATGCGCCTCTTTCTCAGGTTTATTGAGAGGCTAGGTGCGATTGATACTAAGACTCTCACTGATAAGGAGAGAAACTTCTTTCATTTGGCTTCGGGAGTTGTTGCACAGGCTACGCCATATTCCAAACATGCGAATTCCGAAACGGCACATCAGTCATGCAAAAGATTGCGGTCACCTGCCGGGCTTCCCATCTCCAAGATAAAATGGATCCAAGAACCAATGCTAATGTCGCTAAGGACAGCTTGGTGATGGCGGTTGTCGACAAGGAAGAAGAAGACGGCTATATACCTAGGAACGAGTAGAGTTGGATGGTCAATGGACTGTCATCTGTATACTCCGACGTCCTCGCGGAATTGCCAGGACGAAAGTGTAGTTTTCGGGGATAAAAGTATAATTCATATTGCTTCGCTGTACCCTAGCAGATTCAGGGACTGCAATCCCAATATTTGAACCACCACCTAGAAGATTGGTAGATTGGAATTCGATTGTCATCTATATACTCGCGGAAACGCCAGTGCGAGAGTATAGTGTTCGGGGATGAAAGCGCAATTCACATTGCATCGTTGCACCCTGCCAGATTCCTGAAATGGAATCCCAATTTTTCAACCACCGATAGGTAGATGGGAGTCGGAGATATGAAGTATTTGTGCTAAATTCCGACTAATTCGTAGACCTGAACAAGTCTAAAGGAGTTTTATCCTACGAGTTCAACAAGTTGAAGTTGAAGGTGTATAGAAGTGATGTGGTTGGGAAATCAGAAGACAACTGAGCAGTTGTTGCTGTCATCTGTATACCCCGACGTCCTCACGGAATTGCCAGGACGAAAGTGTAGTGTTCGGGGATGAAAGTGCAAATCACATTGCATCGCTGCTCCCTGACAGTTTCGCGGACTGCAATCCCAATAATTCAACCACCGATTGGAAGATTGGCGATGAAAGTGTAATGCACATTGCACCGAAATTTGAACCACCACCTAGAAGATTGGTAGATGGGTATTCCACTGTCACCTGTATACTCCGACGTTCACGCGGAATCGCCAGGACGAGAGTGTAGTGTTCGGGGATGAAAGTGCAAATCACATTTCATCGCTGCACCCTGACAGATTCACGGTCTGTAATTTCAATATTTCAACCACCGATTGGAAGATTGGTAGATGTGAATCCGAGATATCCAGTATTTGTGCTAAATGCTAACTTCTTCGTTGACCTCAACAATTCTAAAGGAGTTGTATCCTACGACTTCAACAAGTTGAAGTTAAATGTGTATAGAAGCGATGTGGTTGCCAAATCAGGAGACAACTGAGCAGTTGTTGCTGAAAACTTAACTGAGGAACTATCATTTACTTCGCTTGGGTCTGGCGTATTGTAGTAGACCGAAAATCCTACCACACAAGACCAGCAATGAGGTAGTTGGGATATTAACAAAAGGGGTTTGCAAATAAAGGAAATAAACCAACAATCATTACAGGGAACAGGCAGTAGGTTCTAGATGTTACCTTTGTACAACAGAATACCAGAGCGGGAATATACGACTGAGTACAGTAGCTTCGAAATCACTGAAGGGTTCGGTTAAGTCTGCATGTCTTAAAGCCAAACCAAACCGGCAATTTTATGTATTTGCAAGCGGCCGGCATGCAAATATTGGGTTGCCCAAAAAGTAATTGCGGATTTTTTAAAAGAAAGTAAATGCATTTTTAGTAAAACTTAGAATGAACTATAATCAAATGTACTTTTTTTACAATTTTTTTTCTAAAGCAAGCTAAAAGTAACAGCTGATAACTGACAGAAGAAAGAATGCAATTACAGAGTCACAAGCTTCAACGCCGACTATATGACGCAATTAGTTTTTGGGCAACCCAATACAAAAACAAGTAAAAGCGTGCTAAGTTCGGCCGGGCCGAATCTTATATACCCTCCACCATGGATCGCATTTGTCGACTTCTTTTCCCGGCATCTCTTCTTAGGCAAAAAAGGATATAAGAAAAGAGTTGCTCTGCTATTAAAACGATATCAAGATATGGTCCGGTTCGGACCACAATTAAATTATATGTTGGAGACCTGTGTAAAATTTCAGCCAATTCGTATAAGAATTGCGCCCATTGGGGCTCACGAAGTAAAATAGAGAGAATGATTTATATTGGATCTGTATCGGGCTATAGACCGATTCAGACCATAATAAACACGTTTGTTGATGGTCACGAGAGGATCCATCGTACAAAATTTCAGGTATATCGGATAATAATTGCGACCTCTAGGGGTGAAGAAGTCAAGATCCCAGATCGGTTTATATGGCAGCTATATCAGGTTATGAACCCATTTGAACTTTATTTGACACAGTTGTTGAAAGTAAAAATAAAATACGTCATGTAAAATTTCAGCCAAATCGGATAGGAATTGCGCCCTCTAGAAGCTCAAGAAGTCAAATCCCCAGATCTGTTTATATGACAGCTATATCAGGTTATGGACCGATTTCAACCATACTTGGCACAGTTGTTGGGTATTATAACAGAACACGTCGTGCAAAAATTCATTCAAATCGGATAAGAATTGTGCCCCCTAGAGGCTCAAGAAGTCAAGACCCAAGATCGGTTTATATGGCAGCTATATCAGGTTATGAACCGATTTAAACCATACTTGGCACAGTTGTTGGGTATTATAACAGAACACGTCGTGCGAAATTCCATTCCAATCGGATAAGAATTGCGCACTCTAGAGGCTCAAGAAGTCAAGACCCAAGATCGGTTTATATGGCAGCTATATCAGGTTATGAACCGATTTGAACCATACTTGGCACAGTTGTTGGATATCATAACAAAACACGTCGTGCAAAATTTCATTCTGATCGGATAAGAATTGCGCCCTCTAGAGGCTCAAGAAGTCAAGACCCCAGATCGGTTTATATGGCAGCTATATCAGGTTATGGACCGATTTGAACCATACTTGGCACAGTTGTTGGATATCATAGCAAAACCCGTCGTGCAAAATTTCATTCCAATCGGATAAGAATTGCGCACTCTAGAGGCTCAAGAAATCAAGACCCAAGATCGGTTTATATGGCAGCTATATCAAAACATGGACCGATATGGCCCATTTACAATACCAACCGACCTACACTAATAAGAAGTATTTGTGCAAAATTTTAAGCGGCTAGCTTTACTCCTTCGGAAGTTAGCGTGCTTTCGACAGACAGACGGACGGACAGACGGACGGACGAACGGACAGACGGACGGACATGGCTAGATCGACATAAAATGTCACGACGATCAAGAATATATATACTTTATGGGGTCTCAGACGAATATTTCGAGTAGTTACAAAGAATGACGAAATTGGTATACCCCCCATCTTATGGTGGAGGGTATAAAAAATGCATATTTGCCCCTGAACATTCCATTAAGGAACAGGGGAAAACTTCTCACATATCAATGAGTGCTGTTCGATTCAAGTTTAAGCTCAATGAAAAGGGGTCTCCTTTTTATAGCCGAGTCCGAACAGCGTGCCACAGTGCGACACCTCTCTGTGGATGAGTTTTCACATGGCTGCCATACAAAATGGTACAGTATCTCACAAATTTCGGCAGCATTAGGAGGGGAAAACCTGAACATTTTTTTCGGATGTTCTCGCCAGGATTAGAATCCAGGCGTTCAGCGTAGTAGGCGGACATGCTAACCTCTGCGCTACGATGGCCGGCATGACGGACCCCAGAACATGTTGGCCTTAGATAGAGTTGCAGAAACCAATTCAGCAGGACTAAAGCCACAAGGATACCATACGGCTGAAACGTCTATAAGGCTGAGACTTGAAAATGCAAGGACGAGCTGAAAAATACTCAGTAAAGCAACACCACCAATATCTCCATTTCTTGAGGCTTAAAAATTTTAAATTAAAACTTAAAAAGAATTTTGAAGTCAAATATCAGCAATGTATTGACATTTTGTTACACATTTCTTCAACTTTGTTGCCAATTCCAATTGATTTATATTCATTCCTCAACTCATATTGGTAAGCGCCACATACGGCATCTACAATAAAGTTGGTTTTATTTTACTTACCTTATTGCGATACTTTTCGATTTCAAATTATTCCAACGTTGGTTCATTTCATCCAGACGTCTTTGAAGCATAACCGCATCTTCTTGGGAGGTGAGCGAACCCAACAGTTTACGTCCAGTACCATCGAGGCGATCATAAACCACACGATGTGTTTCAATTTCCGATTGTAAATCCTATAAGAAGACATGAATGAAAAGAAACGAGCACATTAAAATTGGACCACAAAATACGTAAACAAATATGGCAAATGTAACAACGGATGAGAGGAAAAGAGACTTAAGTGCATATTGTTTTAAGACTAGTAAATGAAAATGTAGCCAGAGTTAGTAAATAAATATAACATATTTACAAACTTAAGACTCAAACTTGCTTCTTTCTAAACAGCCAATAAGTTCCACCAGAAGAAAATATTAAATCCCACATTTGTCCCTGAATATCAGATCTCATGGCTGAACAACTGAAGTACACATACCATTTTGAGTTATACTGAGCTACATTAGACACAAACATTATATGTTGAATTTTAGACAAATGGCAATGCAGTACAATAATTTTGACAACAATGAGTGCAGTCCGATTCAAGTTTAATCTCAATCCTAAGGGACCTCCTTTTTATAGCCGAGTCCGAGCGGCGTGCCGCAGTGCGACACCTCTTTGGAGAGAAGTTTTACATGGCATAGTACCTCACAAATGTTGCCAGCCTTAGGAGGAAAAACCACCGCTGAACATTTTTGATGATGGTTTCGCCGGGATTCGAACTCAGGCGTTCAGCGTCATAGGAGGACATGCTAACCTCTGCGCTACGGTGCCGTCCAATTACCAAGCTTTACCTCTTCAAAAGTTTTTGATATTTTCACAGTGATTAGTATTTTGAAATATTTAAGCAATTTTTGGTGCATTACACACACTATTGGTTAGCTCATTATTCCTCTCAAAGCATTGCTTGGCTACATGTTTACACCTTTTGCGAATATATAAATTCAGGATATTCACTCACATTCATGCATAAGAGCATACTCAAATTTTTTTTTATGCACATGCATAGTATTACAAAACCTTTACACTTAAATACATATTTGTACATTGTTGTTGCCTAACTGGTGAGTGGTAGGAAAACACACCGACATGTTTTATGTGATGTGTGTTGGTTGTATTAGAATGTCTACACATCAGTTTCTGCTTACATGGATGTATGCAAATGTATTGCAAACAATCTGCATTTGTTTTTGTTTTGTTTATTGCAAGCAATCAAAATGCATAACTTTAAATATGTGTTCAGTAGAGCAAAAATGTAAATAAAATATAAGCGAACTAAAAATCATATAAACTGCATTATGCTTTTATAAAAAGCAACAACAACAACAACAAAACTTAAATGACTAAAAGCTAAGTTGTAATATGGAAATTTAAGAAACTATGATTTTAAGCTTTGAAGGTATACTGGACCGAGCAATTCCGTTTGATATATCTCAGAATAGAGATAAAGATCCCAAGATAGATAAAATAAGTAAAAATGCATTAAGTTCGGCCGGGCCGCACTTTAGATACCCACCACCTTAGGTTAGTTAGGTTAGATTAAGTGGCAGTCTGCCATCAGACTCACTTAGACGTTTTCGTCTATTGTGATACCACAGGAATAGAAGAAGGAAGATGCCTTCTAGTTCCTACCATTCAACCATCCAGATCGAATGTTCACAATTGCTAAATCAGACAGGTTCTGAAAGAATCGAGAGCCTAAAGTGGAACTCCCTTTGACTGCTAGGGCGGGACGCACACACAGAAGGTGTTCTAAAATCTCTTCTTCCTCGATGTCCCTACAGCTTCTGCAATCTGCGACAGCTGAGGATGGTCTTCATGTTCAGAAATACGTTCTCCAGGGATTTAATGGCTGCCTGGCTATCTGAGAAGATATTAATGCCAATCGTTGTAATGACATTATATCTTAGCCATTCCACCAATTCCTTAATTGCAAGGATCTTCGCTTGAAACACACTGCAGTGGTCGGCTAACCTCTTCGATATGACCAGTTCTAGATCTTTAGAGTACACCCCAAAGCCCACCTGGTCGGTAAGTTTGAAACCATCCGTATAGAAGTCTATGTAACTTCTACTACCAGGAATATCGTAATTCCAATCGGTTTTATCGAAAAGTGACTCAGGTAGGGTGTAATCCACACTGCCTGGAAAACCGGATAGTGTATCAAGTATAACACAGAGTCCGTGGCCGCCACATGACCAATGAGAAAGCTCCCTTAATCTGTGATCGCTGCAATTTGTCGAGCCACAACGTCCAGAGGCATAAGATGCAGCATTAAATTCAGTGCATCAGATGGTGTTGTCCTCAGTGCGGCTGTAATGCACAAACAAGTCATCCTTTGGATCCGGTTAAGTATTGAGCAGTAGGTGGATTTTTGAAGCGCCGTCCACCAGACCACAACACCATATAGCGTAATAGGTGTGACAACTACAGTACATACCCAATGCATGACACGCTGTCTAAACCCCCAACTTTTGCCGATGGCTCTCTTGAAGGTGTATAGGGCAAGAGTGGCCTTTCTTGCCCTTTCCAAAATGTTTGATTTGAAGTTCAATTTCATGTCCAGCACAACACCCAGGTATTTTGTGCTTTCTGCAAATGGAACATTCTCTCCACCCAAGGAGACAGGTTCCACTGTGGGCAACTTGTATCTCCTAATGAAAAGAACTACTTCTGTCTTGCACGGATTTAAACCTAAACCACTTCGGTAGCCCACTTTGCTGTTGCACGTAGAGCTTCCCGAAGTATATCTCCTAGGGTGCTGGGAAGCTTTCCCCTAACCGCAACTGCCACGTCATCAGCATGCGCTGATGATTTTCATCTTTCTCTTTCGTAGACAATAATGTATTGTTAATGGCTATATTCCAAAGTAGAGGAGACAGTACACCTCCTTGAGGTATTCCTCTTCTGATTTATTTTTAAAGATCCACAGATCCCAAGCCCGCCGTAATGCATCTTTCAGTAAGTAAGTTATCAATAAACTTTCTTACGGTAGAGTTGTTGCCTAGAAAGTTCAACTCCTTCATGATTGACGTCGGTTTGACCTTCTCGAAAGCACCTTCAATGTCAAGAAATGCTACCATTGTATATTCCTTGACAGCGAGAGAATCCTCTCTGTAGCCGACTAGGTCTTGAAGGGCTGTTTCAGTGGATTTGCCTTTACTATATGCATGCTGCTGCCGCGACAGGCGACCTTCAGGGATCTTCGCCCTAAGATATGTTTCTATTAACCTCTCAAGAGTCTTCAGCATAAAGAATGACAGACTAATAGGACGAACATCTTTTGCCTTTCGTGTAGGAGGGGTTTCCTGCTTTCAGAATGAAAGTGATCTTTGTGTCCGTCCATCCCACAGGTATATATGACATTCTGATACAAGCACAGTATATCTCCCTAAGCCAGGGGACCTGTCTATCAGACACAGCTTGTAATTCAACCAGTGATACATCATCAGGGCCTGGCGACCCTTATCGCCCAAAGGATTTTCGGCCCAGACACAATTTCCCTAATAACATCCGATGAATGCATAGCAGTGTCAACCTCTTCTGGCGCCACGTTGTTCGTTGGAGAATTTCCCGGGAAATGTGTATCAACAAGTAGTTCTAGAGTTTCCTCTCTAGACATTGTCCATGCATTTTCTGACTTCTGAGCATACCCTTAGGTCTTGAGGACAGAATCTTCCCTAGCCTAGAGGCCGCGGATGTATCCTCCACGGAGCTGCAGAATTCTACCCAGTATTTGTTCTGAGCCTTTCTAAGCTCGCCCTTATATTTTCTCAGCTCATCCTTATAGATGCCCCAATTGTGGGGTGCTCTTGTGGATTTTGCTCTGTTGAAAAGTTTTCTGGCGTCCTAAACTTAGACCATCCAGCTCTGGAGTCCACCATGGCGGTCGCTATTTGTCCCTTGGCTTGGCACTAGGGCATGCTGACACAAGCGATTCATTTAGGGCCTTCGTTATCCGCTTGACCACTATGTCTATATCCTACGTAGTTTCTACTTCCTTTTCTGGTCTAGAAGGGATAGACGTGCAGAATTTGTGCCGAAATTTATCCCAATCCGCCTTTTTTCTGTTTAGCCGAGGGACCACTACTTCAGTATTTTCTCCAAGGCTAAAACTAATATAGAGATGATCAGAGAAGCTGCGGTTATCCAACACTTCCCAATTGCATATTCTTCCACTTATATCTTCCGATACGAAGGTATTATCTAATCCCATTCCCCGTACCCTTGAGAAGTTTAAATCCCGGAATTCTTAGTCCACGAACCATTCCTTCACACACCCATGGTTCCTGGATAAGAACCACTTTAAATCCCCCTGGCATCAGAAAGACCTTTAGTGCCGCCGAAGAACCCTAACAATGGTGGAGATTTATCTGTAGAAACCGTACCATAGCCAGGATTCAGAACTTCCACCATTGTTGTGTTAGCCTCGTCTTCTGACTCTACGATTCCTAGGTCCTTGAGACTCGAACCAGGTGTCTTCGTCAAAAGCCATTGCTGACCAATCTTCTGCATTTACAACCCGAAATAGCTGCCATAAAGACAAATCTTCAGCTCTAGGACCTAAAGACCAAAAAAGGCGCACTTTTTCTCCGATTTTGAAACAGTGAGCTGCTTTAAGACTCCCGAAATCCAACCCAAATATGGTCCAAATATATTTTGATAATATGTAAATATATCCATGGTGGTGGGTATCAAAATTTCGGCACGGCCGAATTTTTTACTTTTTATATCCTCCACCATAGGATGGGGATATACTAATTTCGTCATTCTGTTTGTAACTCTTCGAAATATTCATCTAAGACCCCGTAAAGTATATATATTCTTGATCGTCATGACATTTTAAGTCGAACTAGCCATGTTCATCCGTCTGTCCGTTTGTCTGTCGAAAGCACGCAAACTTTCGGAGTAAAGCTAGCCGCTTGCAATTTTGCACAAATACTTCTTATGGGCTATATCGGTCCACTTTTTGATATAGCTGCCATATAAACCGAGCTGGGATCTTGATTTCTTGAGACGCTAGGGGGCGCAATTCTTATCCGATTTGGCTGAAATTTTGCATAAGGTGTTTTCTTATTACTTCCAAAAACGGTGCATACTATGGTTGAAACCGGTCCTTAACCTGATATAGCTGTCATATAAACCTATCTGGGGTCTTGACTTCTTGAGCCACTATAGGACGCAATTCCTATCCGATTTAGCTGAAATTTCGAATAACGTGTTTTGTTATGACTTCCAACAACTTTGTCATATATGGTTCGTATCGGTCCATAATCTGAAAAAGCTGCCATATAAACCGATATTGAATCAGTACTTCTTGAGCCACTAGAGGGCGCAATTACTATCCGATTTAGCCCTAATTTTGCATGAAGTGTTTTGTTGTGACTTCCAACAACTGTGCTAAGAATGGTTAAAATCGGTCCGTAACCTAATATAGCTGCCATATAAACCGATATGGGATCTTGACTTCTTTGGCCTCAGGGCGCAAGTATTATCCGATTTGGCTGAAATTTTGTACAACGGCTTCTCCCATGACCTTTAACATACGTGTCGAATATGGCATGAATCGGTTTATAGCCTAATACAGCTCCCCTAAAGACCGATCTCTCTATTTTACTTCTTCAGCCCCTAAAGTGCGCAATTCTCACTAGATTTGGTTGACATTTTACACAATGACGTCTGCTATGGTCTCCAATATTCAATTCAATTATGGTCCGAAATGAGCCATAACTTGATATGGTTCCAATAACATAGCAATTCTTTTCTTTTATCCTTTGTTTGCCTAAAAAAAAGATACCGTGGAAAGAGCTCGACAAATGCGGTCCATGGTGGAGGGTATATAAGATTCGGCCCGGCTGAACTTAGCACGCTTTTACTTGATTTGTTTGAGTTTATTCATAGTTGTTACGTTTTCGATGAACATCTAATTTTAATAAGCATTTTTAGATCTGCCTGGTGAATAACGCTCAGCTTTTTTAGAACCATATTTAATAAATATCCAAAAACACTCATTTGCTACTCGTCCACACGATTCTTACGTTATCCTAAGATCTTCCAAGACTCTTCTGACTTACTCTTTAGCAACTTATGTGGAAGATTCACGGAACACTTTTCCAGAAGATTCGTCTTGAGGACACTACTCCTCACGATGGGGGGAACACTACTCCTCGCCTACGACTCTGAGAGAAGCTCGTCCACGACCATAACTTTTATCTATTGTAGAAGATTCGCGGAAGATTGTTTGGCAATCGAAAATGTTTGCAGGGCAACTGTGTGTACTCCGTATATCTGCGCGTTGTAGGATGTTACTTGAATCCTTACCAAATGACCAATTATACGGTTTTATTATTCAAAAGCTTAGGAAATGTATTTTCATTCGATTGTAACGAAATTTCAAATACTGATTTTCCATTTATTTTTTTTTTTCATTTTATTCACAGTAGATCATCTCTTTACAGAATAATATGCAAATCCTCATGTAGGAGTTAATGTTTTTTCACATTTTTTTTATTTATAGCAAATCTGTACGTTTTATCGTCCTTTCATTTTTCAAGACTACAAAAACCAACCACATAGTTATAAAAAGATTGCAAAACGTGCCAACATTTGTTTTTCTTACTTTGTTAACATTTTTCACTCTGTTTATCTTTGGATGCATGTATGTTTGGTTTGAAAAATAAATTTAGGCGTTAACTTATGGAGCGATGAATTATGTGAACATTGAAACGAGGCATAAATTGTAAAGTGTTGGTAAATTGGAAAGAGAACTGGTAACGACTTTATAAAAAGGACATTAGCTTGTATCGGGTCAAAGGATTGTATATCCAGCAATATGGAACTTTGCAAATCATATACAGAGGGGAAATCGGGGGTAGACCCTATCGAACATGAAAAATTCGGGCGGACCCTCCCCCTTACCCCAAAAGTCCTACCCAAAAATAAAAGTGGACTTATCGGAACAATATGGGATTCAAATGAAATGTATTCAAGAGTAGAATTCGAATTTCATAATAAAAGTTGGGTCCATGTACCTGGGGGGCCGCCCCAGCCCCAAAACCCCTTAAAATAGGTTCATTTGACGATCATGACAAAATGGGACTCAAATGAAAGGTATTCGGGAGTAGACTACGAATAGGGTCAGAAAGTAGGAATAGGCTTTATAATTTATTGATAACGGATGGGGGAGGACCCAACACCGTTACCCTAAAAACATCACCCAAAATCAAAAGTGCACCGATAAGGACAATATGGGTATCAAATGAAAAGTATGCGGGAGAAGATAACGAATCTGGCATACAAATTCATGTCGAAGTATAGGGGGTCACCCCACCCCCACAAAAACTCCCAAAATGGGCACATTAGCAAATCACGGAGATATGGGACTCGGTTTGTTTGTTCCGTATAGACTGAAAAACATCAGAACCGATTTTCTCGAAATTTTCGCATCATGAATAGGTAGGTGTCTGGAAGGAAACATAAGCTATATAATTTGTCGGTATCGGAAGGGGGACGGATACTCCCCCTTATGCCAAAAACACAACCAAAACTCAAAAGTGGACCGGTCGGGACAATATAGGTATCAAATGAAAAGTAATGGAGATTAGAATACGAATATGGTATTAAAATTTGAGTCTAAGTACCCATCGGGCCGCCCCAATCCCAAAACTCCCCCAACTAAACATATTGGATGTTTATTTCAATATGAGGCCCAAATGAAAGTTATTCGGGAGTAGATTTTGAACATGGCATACAAAATCAGATCGAAGTGAAAGGGGTCACGGCACCCCATAAAAACGCTATTAGACCCATTACGGCTATATGATACTGGGCTGAAACGATTTTCTTAAAATTTTCATAGATTGTGTACGTTTGTCTGGAAGGAAACATAGGCTGTATAATTTTAAGATATCGGGTGGAGGCGGACCCTACAACCTTACCGAAAAAACGCCACCCATATCCGAAAGTGGTCCGATGGGCACAATAAGGGTATCAAATGAAAGGTATTGGGGAGGCCACCGTAGCGCAGAGGTTACCATGTTCGCCTATGACGCTGAACGCTTGGGTTCGAATTCTGGCGAGACCATCAGAAAAAATTTTCATCGGTGGTTTTCCCCTCCTAATGCTGGTAACATTTGTGAGGTACTATGCCATGTAAAATTTCTCTCTAAAGAGGTGTTAGGAGTAGATTAGGAGTAGATTACGAATATGACATTAAAATTTGTGTTCAAGTCTAGGTGGCGCTTTTCCTCCTAAAGATACGTCAAATTGTTTATTTGACCCATTATGACAATATGGGACTCAAATGAAAGGTATTTGAGAGTAGAAAACGAATTTGATATCCAATTTTTATAGCCAAGTGTTTTGCGGTACGCCCTAGAACACCTCCTAAGCTGAACGTCATTTTCGTTGGGAATAAAGAAAGAATTTGATATCGATTTTCAATGCAAAGTGCCGATGGCTGCAACAGCCCCAAAACACCCTCCAAACTGTTCATATTTACCGGTCATGGCAATATGGGGCTCAAATTAATAGGATTTGGAAGTGCAGCACGAATTTGAATCCATATTTGAGACAAAATATCTGAGGAGCCTTCCCTGACCTAACGAGAACATTATCTTAAGGAAGAACACTACCCCCAGGAACCAAGAAGGGGCAAATTCTCACACATCAATGAGTGCTTTCAAATTCAGGTTTAAACTCAATGATAAGGGACCTTTTTTACAGTCGAATCCGAACGGCGTCCCGCAGTGCGACACCTCTTTGGGGTAAATTTTTTAAGTTACCATGCATGGCATTGTACCTCGAAAATGTCGCCAACATTAAGAGGGGATAAACACCGCTTTGTCCAATGTTCTCGCCAGGATTCGAACCCGTTCAGCGTCATAGGCTACAATGGCACAAATGCAATATCCGCTTTCAGGGCTAAGTGTCCCCACCCTAAAAAGATATTAAAGATATTGAGCCATAGTACTTGTCCGTGAATTACCTAGAGATATACCTTTGGGAAAATCTCCTTTGAACGGTAAATTAACAACGTACCTTCCTTCTTTATCCCTCTTAGTAGTTGAAACGAACAATTTCTTACAAAATCAGCTGCTGACAAAAAGATTTTCCTTGGAAGATACTCCACCTTCCAAAACCTTGAAATCTCTTTGTCCAAAG
The DNA here is from genome assembly GCF_963082655.1 of Stomoxys calcitrans. Taxonomy (NCBI): domain Eukaryota; kingdom Metazoa; phylum Arthropoda; class Insecta; order Diptera; family Muscidae; genus Stomoxys; species Stomoxys calcitrans. Next base: position 176,663,424 of record NC_081553.1, read on the forward strand.
AGATTTCACAAAAGTTGGTAATGATTTTGGAATATGGAGATGGAGATTGGATCGGAATGGGGCCAGTCAAAATCCAAAAAACAGATGGTCTTTTGGCCTCCCCACCAATCAGGATATCATTACTGGAAGTCTTGTGAAATAGTGGGTCTGCTAGATCGAATTGTGGTAGCGGAGAGAAAAAGCAGGGGGTATCGAATGAGATGGAAGGGCACCAGATAAATTAGGAATAACGAATGCCTTAACCGAGAACTGAGCATCCTCTGCATATCTCGAACAAGGAAGCAGAGTACATTCCTTCTGAACGGAAGCAGCCAAGGAATCATTCAGACCCGAAATCTGAGCATTGACCTTTCTATGCGGAAGCTCTAATCTATTGCAAAGTCTCTCTGAAATGAATGTACCCTGCGACCCAGAATCCAAAAGCACTCGCGCCTGGTTTGTAACACCTAAGTGCAACACATTCACCAAAGCAGTCCCCTACAAAACTCCTCGAGAATTTGAATGGGAAATAGGTTTGAACTACTCCCGTACCAGAACTAGTGGACTGTTTTGGATTAGAAGCGATTAGAAGGCGCAGCGGAGCGGGCCCGGTTTGGCTAGTTTTATATATAAAAATCAATTTGTGTTTGTTTGTTTGTGTGTTCCTTATAGACTCCGAAACGGCTGAAACGATCTTCTTGAAATTTTCACAGATGGTGAATAATGATCCCTTGGTGAAAATAGGGTACTACATTTTTTGATATCCGAAGGGGGAACGGACCCTCCCCCTTACCCTAATTTTCAGAAACGCCAGATCTCGCAGATGGTCGGTGCGACTTAAGCAAATTTTTTGTGTGCTCTCATATAATAGTACCCTAAAAATAAAAATTTGTTATCCAAATTTCGGGTGGGGTACCTAGGGGGGGCTGCCCCACCCTAAAACCTATCAAATATATATTGAGACCAATCACGACAATATGGGACTCAAATGAAAGGTATTTAGGATAAGAAAACGTATCTGATATCCAATTGTCGGACCAAGTGTTAGGGGGGACCACCCCAACCCCCAAAACACCCCTAAATCGGACATATTTACCGACCATGGCAATATGGGACTCAAATGAAAGATATTTGCGAGTAGAATATGAATCTTATATCCAAATGAGGTACCACGTTTCTGGGGGCCCACTCCTTCCCCAAAACACCCCCCAAATAGGACTTATATACTGACCATGGCAATATGGTGCTTAATTAAAAGCTATTTGAGTGTGGAATTCGAATCTGAAATCCAAATATGGGACCAAGTGTTTGGGGGTCGCCTCTTCTCAAACACATACCCCAAAGGGGACAAATTTACGACCATTGCAATATGGGGCTCTTTGGGAGTAAAGCACGAATCTGATATCAATATTCGGGAAAAGTGTCTATGGGTCAACCCCACCCCCACAATACCATCCAAATAGGAAGTATTTGCTGACCATTGCAATATAAGCTCAAAGAAGAGGGCGTTTAGAGTAGAATACGAATCCGATATATATTTTCATGACCAACTCACTGAGTGGGCGCCCATCCCCCAAAACACCCCCAAGCCGGTCATGTTTGGCTATTATGGAAATATGGGGCTCAAATGAAAGGTATTTGGGAGTAGACCCCGCATTTGATATCAACATTAGGGACCAACTGTCAAGGGGACGTCCAACGACCATAACAACCTCCAAATAGAACGTATTTTCTCACCAAGACAATTTCGGTCTTCAAGAGAGTGGAGCTCCTTATTCATAGTTTTTCGGGCCAATACCCCAAACCGGACATATTGCTGTCTTTTACAATAAGGAGTTTAAATGAGATTAGGAAACGAATTTGATATCCAATTTTGAGGACTATGGTAATATGGGGTTCAAATAAATGATATATGGGAATAGAACTAATGTGATGTCATTCTGCTTCAAGCCGTTTAGACTCGCCCATAAAAAGGAGGTCCCTTATCATTGAACTTGTATCGGGCAGTACTCATTGAGAGAAGTATTTCCGCTATTCCTTAATGGAATGTTAATGGGAAAATTTGCTTTGGCATATCAAAAAGTCTACCCTTGGGCATCGCACTTGGCAAAAGGTCCACATAATTCCCAGTGTTTCACCACGACCCGTTATATTTATAATCCAAGTTCTTCAAAAATTGCTTCTTAAACTTTTCATTCTACCCTTTTTGGATGAAACAAGCCATAGATTTTATGTATTCTACACCTTGGCAAGTCAAGTTTTTTGCTCTTGCCATAGTTTGTTGAACTTCAATCATTTAAATAAAATTTAATATCGTCCAGATTGTACACCAGATTGTTTTTGTTTTTCTTTTTCAGTTTTCCTTCCTCCACAATCACTACCACCATGATGATGGCCATATTTTGAGCAAGCTTTGACCTTTTTCCTGCTTGTTCTCAGTGTGGCAGAATATTTGTGTGCTCTGATGGGGGGGTTCATGTACGAGTGTGTGTGTGTGTGTGTATGTGTGTCTTTCAGAATCACATTTGTATTCTAGCCAACCCTCAGCATATAAAATTTGAAAAGTTTTGTGTTTGACATAAAATGTCATTTTGTTATGATTTTTATATACACTTCCTTTTTTGCTGGTCCTTCAGCATGTTTCCCCCCCCCCCCCCCCCCTGCCAGACAGTTGTTGTTCTATTTTTTATGAATTTTAAGAAACCTACTGTTTAATGCATGATGGAGCAGCGGAGGCAGCAGGGTCGAATGCTAGCTCATGAGAGAGGCAAATGTTTCATGTTTTTGCTGTTGTTGTAATTATTTTGTGTGAATATTTAAAAATACATTTGTGAAAAGATGCCTGTGGCAGGAAATAAACAGCATAACAATCTTTGGGAAATTATGTTTGCTACAATGCATGCCTGTGAGGATGTATATGGGCGAATGTATCCATGTAAATGTCCATGGCCTTGCCGTTGTCTGCATGCGTGTGTTTGTATGTGTGTGTGTCAATGGCAACTTTGTGATATATTTTTGCAAGCGTTTGTTGGCATTGGCAAACTTTTTAATGCTTTTCGTTTAAAAATCACTTAAACATACCCCCGATTTATATGCTAATTCAATTTCCTACTTTTTTTGGCAAATAAATTTAAAAAATTTCAAAATGTTTTGCAAGTTTTATTCATCCCCAGTTGAGTAGGAGGAAAATTGTAAGCTTAGTAGAAATAAGCAAGGGTTTAAATGTCGTATGAATAACATTATTAGCATATCAGGAACAATCGTGCGTGTAAGTAATTTTAGTATTTTTATTTTGAAGGCAGTCATAGGCATGACTATGCCTCAACTAGTATTGAAAAGTAAGAGAAGGCAACAATCGGGCATTGTTGATTTGTTTCACTGTCAAACAACTTCAGTTGGGTCTAAAATTTAACCATGAATCATCTTACAAACGAACAACGCTTGCTCTGTAAAGAAAGTTCATCGCGCGCTTCTTGTGTTCAGCGACAATTCTCATTTTTGGCTCAATGGGTACGTAAATAAGTAGAATTTTCGATTTTGGAATGGAGACAAGTCAGAAGCATTGCGAGAGCTACCAATGTATCCAGAAAAAGTCACAGTTTGGTGCGGCTTATGGGCTGGTCGCATCATTGAACCGTACTTCTTCAGAGATGAGGGTGATGCGAATTGTAACTTAATAGTGAATGGTGAGCGCTACTTTTTTTTGTTCAAAATGCAAGAGCATGACTTGAATGGCATGTGGTTTCAACAAGACGGTGCCACGTGCCACACAGCACGTGTAACAATGGACTTATTGAGAAGCGAGTTTGGTGGACATTTTGCTCCAAGTTCGGGACCGTTCAATTGGCCGCCTAGACTATTTTTTGTGGAGCTATGTCAAAGCTTAGTCTATACAGACAAGCCCGCTTCAATTGACGTGTTGGAAGACAACATTGAAGCATTTATTCGTGAGATACCGGCCGAAATGTTGGAAAGAGTATGCCAAAATTGAACTTAGCGGATGGACCATTTGAAGTGCAGTCACGGTCCGGACCGTACTATCGACTCAAATAAGGATTTCATACATTTTTTTGAACTTTGTGTTTTTTTTTTTTTTGAAAAACTTTTCTACGGCTAAGAAAAAGTCACACTTTGCTTAAGCAATTTCGAAAAGACAATTTTAACATGTAAAAGCGCGCCAAGTTTGACCGTGCCGAATCTTGCCCACCACCATGGATTCCGCTAAAAATTTACCCTTATTAACTGAGTTTCTAATTGAATTATTTTCAAATATCAAAAAGTCATGTCGGGCCTATACACCCATCTTGGACGATTCGAATAAAACTTGGCACTGATTTTGTAAGTCATAAGATAGCGTTTTGGGTCAAATTTATGCCACATCAGGTGAAATTTAGGCTTCTAAGTTAAGTTAGGTTTAAGTGGCAGTCTGAAATCAGACTCACTTAGAAGTTTTCGTACATTGTAATACCAGAGCAACAGAAGAAGGAATATGCCTTCAAGTTCCTACTTTTGAACCATCCAGATCTCTTTAAAAAGCCCAACAACTTGCGAATGTTCACATCCGCTAAATCAAACAGGATCTCGAAGTAATGAGAACCTAAAGTGGAACTCCTTCTGACTGCCAGTGCGGTACACACACACACAAAATGTGTTCCATAGTCTCTTCTTCTTTGATGTCCTCATAACTTCTGCAAAAGTCGTTGCTGACAACGTTCAGTCTGTCAGCATGTTTTCAGATTAGATAGTTACCGGTTATGACGGGAACAATGACTGAGATGTCTGTTGGAGACAATGACAGCAAAGCGGTAGACCTCTTAGACCACATAGTATTGCAATGCTCACCGCTGCCTCTTTGTGGCCATCTTTAATTTGTTGCCCTTCAGACCTGGTCCTGAAAACTTAGCTTACATGTCGCTAGAGGAATCTGTAGGGTAGTTCCTAGTCTCGCAAGCCCGTCTGCTTTACAAGTCCTTGGGATATCTCTGTGACTCGGCACCCGGAACAGGTGAATTTTGAACCGTTCAGCCATCTCGTTGAGAGATCTGCGACAGTTGAGGTCGATTTTTGTGTTCAAAAATATCTTCTCCAGGGATTTAATGGCTGCCTGGCCAATCGTCGTTATGAAATTATGTCTTAGCCATTCCACCACTTTCTTAATTGCAAGGATATCCGCTTGATACACACTGCAGTGGTCGGGTAACCTTTTCGATACGAACAGTTCTATATCTTTTAAGTACACCCCAAAGCCACCCTGGTCGTCTATTTTCGAACCATTCGTATAGAATTCTATTGAACTTCTATTACCAGGGATATCGTAGTTCCAATCTATCAGGAATAGTGGTACAGTACTTTTTATCAAAAAGCGTCTGAGGTAGAGTGTATTGCACACTGTCTGGAACATCGGATATTGTATCTAGGATACCACAGTGTTCGCAGCCGCCACATGACCAAAGGCATGGGATGCCCGAGTGTAGACGTGGAATCTTTAGGGTAGCCTGTGCAGCGAATCCCCGATCTCTATTTAGGGAGCCTCTCTCCTTATAAGTGAGAGTGTTAAGATCATGCGCACCAAGCCTCTCAATAAACGTAAGGGCGATGGGTCTTCTATTATTCCAACCTCTTAAAGAGCGAGTTGGTTTGTCGGGGAAGGCCGATGGCTAGGCAAATTATTGGCATGCGAAGATAAAATACGTTCGGCCTCGTGCTAAAAACTCGAACCAGGAGTCTTCGTCAAAAGCCCCAGCTGACCAGTCGTCTGTCGGCTGGTGGAACCTGGAGCAGCCGCTCCACCAGTCGAGGTTTCAGTAGCAGACAATATGCTACGACCTGATACCACCAACCCAGCTGTTGGGTCTTCGGAATCCATTTTCAGCCTAATCCTGGGCTCTAGATCTGCTGCTCCATTGAGAACAGACGCAGATCATCAAACACCTAATTGATACCACTATCGTAGCTATCCTTGAGCGAGATTAAATTTTTCTTCTAAAAAAATGACTTATTACGAGTTACAGAAAAATTTTTGCGGAGCGAAACAACAAAACGTCCGCTCCACTCAATGTTTCAAACAAGAATCTGTTGAGTGGAGGGCTAAGGGCTGAAGAAGTCTAACCCGTGCGGGCTATATCTGTTTATAGACCGATTTGGATCAAATTTGAGATGGATGTTTAAAGTGACACAACCAAATACTTGTACTCCAAATTTTTGCTAAATTGTATGAAAATTGAGGCTTCTAAGGGCTCAAGGAGTCAAATCGGGAAATCGGTTTTTATGTGGGCTATATTTGTTTTTAGACCGATTCTGGTCATACTTGGCATGGTCATTGAAGCTCAAGAAGTCAAATCGGGGGATCTTTCTATAAGTGTAGGTCGGTTG